>NW_028113422.1:0-20000 GCF_964273705.1 Natrix helvetica
GCTCTCTGAGCTTGGTTGTTTTCGTGCATGAGTTTCATTACCCAACAACCAGATAATAGAGGAGGAGGAGGAGGAGGAGGAGGAGGAGGAGGAGGAGGAGGAGGAGGAGGAGGAGGAGGAGGAGGAGGAGGAGGAGGAGGAGGAGGAGGAGGAGGAGGAGGAGGAGGAGGAAGAGGAGGAAGAGGAGAAGGAGGAGGAGGAGGAGGAGGAGGAGGAGGAGGAGGAGGAGGAGGAGGAGGAGGAGGAGGAGGAGGAGGAGGAGGAGGAGGAGGAGGAGGAGGAGGAGGAGGAGGAGGAGGAGGAGGAGGAGGAGGAGGAGGAGGAGGAGGAGGAGAGGACTGGGTCGTTCTTGGTGCTCTCTGAGCTTGGTTGTTTTCGTGCATGAGTTTCATTACCCAACAACCAGATAATAGAGGAGGAGGAGGAGGAGGAGGAGGAGGAGGAGGGAGGAGGAGGAGGAGGAGGAGGAGGAGGAGGAGGAGGAGGAGGAGGAGGAGGAGGAGGAGGAGGAGGAGGAGGGGAGGAGGAGGAAGAGGAGGAAGAGGAGAAGGAGGAGGAGGAGGAGGAGGAGGAGGAGGAGGAGGAGGAGAGGAGGAGGAGGAGGAGGAGGAGGAGGAGGAGGAGGAGGAGGAGGAGGAGGAGGAGGAGGAGGAGGAGGAGGAGAGGACTGGGTCGTTCTTGGTGCTCTCTGAGCTTGGTTGTTTTCGTGCATGAGTTTCATTACCCAACAACCAGATAATAGAGGAGGAGGAGGAGGAGGAGGAGGAGGAGGAGGAGGAGGAGGAGGAGGAGGAGGAGGAGGAGGAGGAGGAGGAGGAGGAGGAGGAGGAAGAGGAGGAAGAGGAGAAGGAGGAGGAGGAAGAGGAGAAGGAGGAGGAGGAGGAGGAGGAGGAGGAGGAGGAGGAGGAGGAGGAGGAGGAGGAGGAGGAGGAGGAGGAGGAGGAGGAGGAGGAGGAGGAGGAGGAGGAGGAGGAGGAGGAGGAGGAAGAGGAGGAAGAGGAGGAAGAGGAGAAGGAGACTAGGTCGTTCTTGGTGTTCTCTGAGCTTGGTTGTTTTCGTGCATGAGTTTCATTACCCAACAACCAGATAATAGAGGAGGAGGAGGAGGAGGAGGAGGAGGAGGAGGAGGAGGAGGAGGAGGAGGAGGAGGAGGAGGAGGAGGAGGAGGAGGAGGAGGAGGAGGAGGAGGAGGAGGAGGAGGAGGAGGAAGAGGAGGAAGAGGAGAAGGAGGAGGAGGAGGAGGAGGAGGAGGAGGAGGAGGAGGAGGAGGAGGAGGAGGAGGAGGAGGAGGAGGAGGAGGAGGAGGAGGAGGAGGAGGAGGAGGAGGAGGAGGAGGAGGAGGAGGAGGAGGAAGAGGAGGAAGAGGAGGAAGAGGAGAAGGAGACTAGGACTAGGTCGTTCTTGGTGCTCTCTGAGCTTGGTTGTTTTCGTGCATGAGTTTCATTACCCAACAACCAGATAATAGAGGAGGAGGAGGAGGAGGAGGAGGAGGAGGAGGAGGAGGAGGAGGAGGAGGAGGAGGAGGAAGAGGAGGAAGAGGAGAAGGAGGAGGAGGAAGAGGAGAAGGAGGAGGAGGAGGAGGAGGAGGAGGAGGAGGAGGAGGAGGAGGAGGAGGAGGAGGAGGAGGAGGAGGAGGAGGAGGAGGAGGAGGAGGAGAGGAGGAAGAGGAGGAAGAGGAGAAGGAGACTAGGTCGTTCTTGGTGCTCTCTGAGCTTGGTTGTTTTCGTGCATGAGTTTCATTACCCAACAACCAGATAATAGAGGAGGAGGAGGAGGAGGAGGAGGAGGAGGAGGAGGAGGAGGAGGAGGAGGAGGAGGAGGGAAGAGGAGGAAGAGGAGAAGGAGGAGGAGGAAGAGGAGAAGGAGGAGGAGGAGGAGGAGGAGGAGGAGGAGGAGGAGGAGGAGGAGGAGGAGGAGGAGGAGGAGGAGGAGGAGGAGGAGGAGGAGGAGGAGGAGGAGGAGGAGGAGGAGGAGGAGGAGGAAGAGGAGGAAGAGGAGGAAGAGGAGAAGGAGACTAGGTCGTTCTTGGTGCTCTCTGAACTTGGTTGTTTTCTTGCATGAGTTTCATTACCCAACAACCAGATAATAGAGGAGGAGGAGGAGGAGGAGGAGGAGGAGGAGGAGGAGGAGGAGGAAGAGGAGGAAGAGGAGGAAGAGGAGGAAGAGGAGAAGGAGGAGGAGGAGGAGGAGGAGGAGGAGGAGGAGGAGGAGGAGGAGGAGGAGGAGGAAGAGGAGGAAGAGGAGAAGGAGGAGGAGGAGGAGGAGGAGGAGGAGGAGGAGGAGGAGGAGGAGGAAGAGGAGGAAGAGGAGAAGGAGGAGGAGGAGGAGGAGGAGGAGGAGGAGGAGGAGGAGGAGGAGGAGGAGGAGGAGGAGGAGGAGGAGGAGGAGGAGGAGGAGGAGGAGGAGGAGGAGGAGGAGGAGGAGGAGGAAGAGGAGGAAGAGGAGGAAGAGGAGAAGGAGACTAGGTCGTTCTTGGTGCTCTCTGAACTTGGTTGTTTTCTTGCATGAGTTTCATTACCCAACAACTAGATAATAGAGGAGGAGGAGGAGGAGGATGAAGACGAGGAAGAGGAGGACTGGGTCATTTTTGGTGCTCTCTGAGCTTGGTTGTTTGCTTGCAGATGTTTTATTACCCACCTAAGTAACCTCATCAGTGCTTGGTTAATGAAATGCCTTCAAGAAAACAATGAAGCTCAGAGAACATCAAGGACCCTATAATACCGAATACATTTAGAATAAGACTTACAGAAAAGTAGCCGAAGAAAAGCAAACTAGAGATAAGAGTAAGCTCCTCCAAAATGTTTCGCAGCAATAACACTTAATTTTGTTTTCCAAATGTTCTACCTTTGGCGTTGCTAACTTTTTTGTGTCTCGGGGCATTTCAATGAAGGTGGAATGTTATGAATGTTGTCTGTTGCCCTATTGTGAAGCAGGATGCATTTTTAGCTCTCATTTTAGGAGAAGGGCAGATGAATCATGGAAATAACAAAGTGTGCAGCTCTTTTGTGAGTTTTAATGCTGAAAGGACTACATCTGATTTATCAATATATATTATCACAACTGTCTTAAGTAATTTTCTTAAGCTGGTAAAGAGCATTTGGTTGTCCAAAAGAGAAAGCACGGAGCCAAGACAAAACTGAAACAAGGCGTTGTGATATAATTCTACCCAACGTTAAAATGCTGAAGCCCAGAGTTACACAGAATTCATGGCACTTTACTGAAGAGACCTTGCTTTCAAATGATATTGTATCAGAAGGCATGGCTTCATTTAGTTTCGATACAGGTGATTTATAGCAGCCTCTGGTCATCACCATGGTGACATACTGCTAATGATGGCAAATTTTGCATCTCCCAAAGCAAATAACATTAGGAAGAGGTATCACAAAGTCCCACAGTTCAGTTCACACTTCTCATGGAACCATCATTGAAGTAACCATGGTTTACTGAGTGAAACACCATTTTCTTTATTGAGGGATTTGCATGATATACAAAGCCGTCGATCATTGCGCAAACAAACCACACTGGCTGTGTTCACACAGCAAAGAAGCACCTGTTTCCAAGCAGATTTGACTCGTGGTGACATTACGACTGTAGCCATCTAGTTTTATCGATAGGAAGTTTATGGTTTGGAATTGCTTTTTTTGCTGGGATATTATTTTATTATGATTCTTTCATATGCCTTGGTAAGGCCGCACTTGGAATACTGCTTCCAATGTTGGCCACCACAATGTAAAAAAAAAAAAGATGTGGAGACTCTAGAAAGAGTGCAGAGAAGAGCAACGAAGATGATTAGGGGACTGGAGGCTAAAACATATGAAGAATGGTTGCAGGAACTGGGTATGTCTAGTTTAAAGAAAAGAAGGACTAGGGGAGACATGATAGCAGTCTTCCAATATCTCAGGAGTTGCCACAAAGAAGAGGGAGTCAAACTATTCTCCAAGGCACCTGAGGGCAGAACAAGAAGCAATGGGTAGAAACTAATCAAGGAGAGAAGCAACTTAGAACTAAGGAGAAATTTCCTGACAGTTAGAACAATTAATCAGTGGAACAACTTTCCTCCAGAAGTTGTGAATGCTCCAACACTTTTAAGAAGATGTTGGATAACCATTTGTCTGTAGTGGTGTAGGGTTTCCTGCCTAAGCAGGGGGTTGAACTAGAAGACCTCCAAGGTCCCTTCCAACTCTATTATTCTAAATTTTGGAATATCGAGTCTGTAGCCCTGAGATTCTCAGAATGTTTCTTATCTAAGTGCTAATCAAGTCCAACCCTTTTTAGCTTGAACCTTCATAAAGGCAACCAGGACTTTCTATCTGCTGATGAATATTTCGTATTTTGACTTACACAAGTGTGAACCTGATCAGCATCAAAATATTAATTCCAATGAAGCTTAATGTTTCTGCTCACCAAAGATCACAATAATTTATTTAATTAGCTCAAATGGGGGGGGGGGGGTGTTGGCAGAGCTCATCGAACCACAAATCCCCGGGGCTCAGTTTGCGAAATGCTCTAAACTAAACCATTGGTTGGTTTCACGCAACATGATGTGTCACCTGACATGCTGTGCCAAAAAAAACCCACCAGCACATTAATGGATTAAGATAGCAAACTGAAACATTCTATGCACAGAAAGGAAGGAAGGAAGGAACTAAGGAAGAAGGAAAGAAGGAAGGAAGGAACTAAGGAAGGAAGGAATTAAGGAATAAGGAAGGAAGGAAGGAAGGAAGGAAGGAAGGAAAGAAGGAAAGAAGGAAAGAAGGAAAGAAGGAAAGAAGGAAGGAACTAAGGAAATAAGGAAGGAAGGAACTAAGGAAGGAAGGAACTAAGGAAGAAAGGAACTAAGGAAGAAAGGAAAGAAATATGAAAGGAAGAAGGAAGAAAGGAACTAAGGAATGAAGGAATAAGGAAGGAAGGAAGGAAGGAAGGAAAGAAGGAAGGAAAGAAGGAAGGAACTAAGGAAATAAGGAAGGAAGGAACTAAGGAAGAAGGAAAGAAGGAAGGAAGGAACTAAGGAAGGAAGGAATTAAGGGATAAGGAAGGAAGGAAGGAAAGAAGGAAAGAAGGAAAGAAGGAAGGAACTAAGGAAATAAGGAAGGAAGGAACTAAGGAAGGAAGGAACTAAGGAAGAAAGGAACTAAGGAAGAAAGGAAAGAAATATGAAAGGAAGAAGGAAGAAAGGAACTAAGGAATGAAGGAATAAGGAAGGAAGGAAGGAAGGAAGGAAGGAAGGAAGGAAGGAAGGAAGGAAGGAAAGAAGGAAAGAAGAAAGGAACTAAGGAAATAAGGAAGGAAGGAACTAAGGAAGAAGGAAAGAAGGAAGGAAGGAACTAAAGAAGGAAGGAATTAAGGGATAAGGAAGGAAGGAAGGAAAGAAGGAAGGAAGGAAAGAAGGAAGAAAGGAAGGAAAGAAGGAAGGAAGGAAGGAACTAAGGAAGGAAGGAACTAAGGAAGGAAGGAACTAAGGAAGGAAGGAACTAAGGAAGAAAGGAAAGAAATGCGAAAGGAAGAAGGAAGAAAGGAACTAAGAAAGGAAGGAAAGAAATAAGGAAGGGAGAAATTAATGAAGGAACTAGGGAAGGAAAAAACTAAGGAAGGAACTAAAGGAGGGAACAACAGAATTGGAAGAGACCGTAGAGGTCTTCTGGTCCACCCCCCTGATAAAGCATTCAATCTTATAACATTTCAGACAAAATGTTGTCCGATCTCTTCTTAAAAATCTCCAGTGGGGAAGCCCCCACAACCTCTGGAGCCAAGCCCTTCCACTTACTAATTGTTCGTTACTTCCTGTTCTGCCCTCAGGTGCTTTGAAGAATAGGTTGACCCCCTTTCCTAAGGACTAGTTCAAACAAGGACAGTGTGTGAATACAGAATAAAACCATATTCTCAACTTCAACCACAAACATTTTGTAATTTAGCAGAACGAAATACCTTCCTAGGATCGGGACAACTATTTTAAGGTCAGGGTGTCTACAGCAGAAGAGGGAAGATGAAATATGTGCGCACACATGACCATCATCTAAAATATCTTACCTGCCAGCTTTGGTGATGATCATCTCGGTGCCAATTTCATGAAATCTCTTCCACAGCTCCGAGCCTTGTAAGTCCACTTGAATGTCCCCGGTTTCTTCTCGGGCTTCCTCGCAAAGAGAGAGGGTTATTTCTCCTTTGGCTTTCTTTTCTGGAAAAAGAGAAACGCGGAGAAGAAATAAAATACGAGAAGCAAGGGAAATGAGCTTTGAGGTCTCTGATTAGCCGCTGTCTTCACAGGACCTGCCACTGAGTGACCGCTTCCTTGAGTGACAAATTATCCAGTCCTATAGAAAGCTAATGGCCAATCTAGGCAGCATCCTAAAAAGCAGAGACATCACCCTGCCAACAAAAGTGCGTATAGTCAAGGCTATGGTTTTCCCAGTTACAACGGATGGCTATGAAGGTTGGACCATAAGGAAGGCTGAGCGCCAAAGAATGGAGTCCTTTGAACTATGGTGCTGGAGAAGACTCCTGCAAGTCTCTTGAACTGCAAGGTGATCCAACTGATCAGTCCTAGAGGAGATCCACCCTGACTGCTCTTTAAAAGGCCAGATCCTGAAGAGGAAACTCAAATACTTTGGCCACCTAATGAGAAGGAAGGACTCCCTGGAGAAGAGCCTCATGCTGGGAAAGATGGAGGGCGAAAGAAGAAGGGGACGACAGAGAATGAAGTGGCTGGATGGAGTCACCGAAGCAGTCGGCATGAGCTTAAATGGACTCCAGAGGATGGTAGAGGACAGGAAGGCTTGGAGGAACGTTGTCCATCGGGTTGTGATGGGTCATACACAACTTTGCAACTAATAACAACAACACAGAAAGCTAACCAACAGGGATGAGCACAAGTCCAGCTTTCTTGGTTGAGCCAATGCAGCCATTATCTCTTTAAGTGGGTCAAGAAGGTTTTGTGAACCCAGTTCAGGGGCTCAGTGAGACTTTCTTCTGGGCAGAGAAAAACGGTGATGTCAGTCCTTCTTGAGTTGCTCCAGGGCCTTCCTTCCTTAGCGAGAAAGGTCTTTCAAAGATATAGCCTTCCAGTCATTTTAGGTTGTCCCCATGGAATACCCATTAGAAGCATGGACAGGAATGTCGATCATTCTCCTATGGCACCTGAAAGAAATAGTTCCCTTACATGTTCTGTTTTCAGCCTTGGCTTCCATTTCTCTCCCAAATGAAAAGCTGGGTCGGAATAGTGTAATTGCAGAATTGTTCAGCAATTGACTCGCTTTTGAAATCTGAAATTGGTATTTGTTATTGAAACATAGCCCCTATAGCTAGGGCCCATATTACTAAACTGAGAATTTTGTAAGTGGCTGTATTGTTATTTTCTGTTGCACGCAGGAGGTGATTCTCCTGTGACCTTTGGGCTCCCTTGACCCTCAGTTGAGACTTATCTCAATCCATATTCTTCTCTCTAACACCAGTTTCTCTCCTTTGAAAACAAACAGGCTTTATTTTGTTTTTAATTCTGAGAAATTAGAATTCATGTCTAATAAATAACGAAGGGAGTCACGCAGAATCTGCGCCCCTGCCCTCTCTTTCTTGAGAAAAGATTGGCTGTGTTCAACAAGCCAGGGCTTGCTTAACCAGTTTCATAAATAACAACACAACGTCTGCCTTATTCCAAATGCAATTTAGCCAAAGTCGGAAATCACACATTCCAATTTAGTGCAAGGTTTTTAGGTTGCCCGATGAATTTTTTTTCCTGGTGGGATGCTTTGCCTTTCTTATTGTAAAGCCACTTGGAGTCATGAAGGAATGACTCCAATCAAATTAATTAATTTATGAATTTAATCAAATTAAATTCCTAAATAAAGCCAGCCTTGTGTTGGGAAGATGGGAGAGGAAAACAGAGGCGGATTTTGTCCGCTTCGGAAAGGAAGCGAACAGGATCAGACTCCAGTCTGCTGACCTTTCCTTTACTGAAGTCTGGGTGACTTACTTCCAAGGAAACCCACTCAATTGCAGAATTCCCAGGGCTGTAAACTCCATAATACCCAAGGGAAGGGTTCATGGGACTTAATCCGTTCAGCCTTATAAGCAGCCACATTGCCTGACAATGACCCACTTGTGCTAATCTTGGTTAGCACTACTTTTGTGAACTAACCTGTTGTGGGACTACATTCTGATGGGCGAATTCCTGATCCTAGGTATTGCCCAAGGGTAGTTCAGCTGAATTGGGGAAACCCAATCCTAAAAACCACAATAATACACGGGCAAACAATGGATACAAACTCAAGGTAAACCGCTCCAAACTCGATTGCAGAAAATATGATTTCGGCAACAGAGTGGTCAACGCCTGGAATGCTCTACCTGACTCTGCTGCTACAGTCTCAAACCCCCAAAATTTTAACCTTAAACTGTCTACCGTGGACCTCACCCCATTCCTAAGAGGTCTGTAAAAGGGGCGTGCATAAGCGCACCAACGTGCCTACCATCCCTGCCCTCCGTCCCCATTTATTTGTGCTCATTTCCTGTGTTCATGTCCATGTTTATACTTATACCTGTTATCTTGTACATGTTTGACAAACTAAATTATAAACCAACAAACCAACAAACAAGCTTTAGGTCGGCTAATACAAAATAAACATCTAAGAACAAATATTGTGGCCTAAATTGTTAATCCTTAGCTTGAAAAACCCGTTAGATTTTATCATGTTGCTTCAAGTGTTCTTCTATCATCTGTCTGTCTGTCTGTCTGTCTGTCTGTCTGTCTGTCTGTCTGTCTGTCTGTCTGTCTGTCTATCTATCTATCTATCTATCTATCTATCTATCTATCTATCTATCTATCTATCTATCTATCTATCTATCTATCTATCTATCATCATCTATCGCCCAGGTTCAAATCCCAGTAAGGGTATGGCTAGCTGATGAGAGCTAAATAGCTTGAAATAGATCTATACTAGTCTCCCTTTATTTATTTATCAGCACAAATACCACACACACACATATATATACACACACATCTATCTATCTTTCTATCTATCTATCTTTCTATCTATCTATCTATCTATCTATCTATCTATCTATCTATCTATCTATCTATCTATCTATCTATCTATCTATCTTTCTATCTATCTTTCTATCTATCTATCTATCTATCTATCTATCTATCTATCTATCTATCTATCATCTATCTATCTATCTATCTATCCATCCATCCATCCTCAAACCCTCACAGCTTCAACTTTAAACTGTCTACCCTGGACCTCACCCCATTCCTAAGAGGTCCTGCCTAAGTGCACCAGGGTGCCTAACGTCCCTGTCCTACTGTCCCCATTTATTTGCACTCATTTCTTATATTTATAGATACACCTGCTTATACTTCTATGTTTACATGTTATACTCATACTTAGACTTGTTTTCTCTTACATGCTTGCCAAACCAAAATAAATAAAATAAACATAAATAAATAAAACTCTTTGCTCCTTCCAACTTTGGAAAACAAATGAGAGAATCCGGGGGAAGAAGGGTGGCTGGGGGGTGGCTGAAGCTTGCGCCGCTCGGGGCGAGGAAGGCTTCCGTGGATTTAAAGGTCCCGATCCCTCGCTGCTGCTGATCCCCTAAGTGGATTAAATTGGAAAGAGACCCGGGAAGGAACGGGGGCTTACCGGGCGCTTGGCTTCTCCTGAAAGCTGCCTTTTCCGTCCTCGTCTCGGAGGAGAGCTCCTCTTCCAGCTCCTTCAGTTTGCGCTTGGTAGGATTGGCATTGCCCATTAAAACGTCCACGGAAAAAGCGTGCGCCCGGGAACTCAGAGCCATGTTCCCCTGCGCCAATCGCTGGACCCTTCTCTTTTTTTTCTTCCCCCCGACAGAGAAGAGCCCCAAAAAGACGCGGGCAGAGGGAGGATACGTCAATCAAAGAGGGGAATCCCCTGCCCTCCGATCCACCCCTCGATCTGCGAACCTTCTCCAACCCGGACGGCGTTGTGATAGCTCAGCGCAGAAATATCCCGAGCTGCTAAACCTTGCTTTTATTTTTATTTCTTTTTCAGAGGTTGGGGTCGCATCGCCGGTAGGAGTTTTCTTAACAAAAGTTTCCCCCCCCCCCCTCGATTCTACACGAGCCTCCGAAAGAAGGAGAAAAGTTTTTGTTTTGTTTTCTTCTTCTTCTTCTTCTTCTTCTTCTTCTTCTTCTTCTTCTTCTTCTTCTTCTTCTTCTTCTTCTTCTTCTTCTTCTTCTTCTTCTTCTTCTTCTTCTTCTTCTTCTTCTTCTTCTTCTTCTTCTTCTTCTTCTTCCTCCTCCTCCTCCTCCTCCTCCTCCTCCTCCTTCTCTGAAAAATAAAAATAAAATGAAACAAAACCCCAAGAGCAGCCGGTTGGAGGGAGTGGGGGGGGGAGGCGGGGGAACAAATCTGTCCTCTCTGCCCCAATGTCAGGGAGAAGCGCGGGTGCGAGGAAGCGGAGTCCACGACGTACCGGGAGGGCTCCGTTAGAAGCGCGGTCGGTTTCGGAAGGCGCGTGGGATCCCTTAGAGAGGAACGAGAGAGAGAGAGAGAGAGAGCGAAAGAGGAGAAGGAAAGAAAGGGACTCGGATAGAAACAACGAGGGGGATGGAAGAGGGAGAGGTAACTGGGGAGAGGGGGAGGGGATGGCGGAGAGGGTTGATGGGGGAAACGGCCGGCCTCTCCTTTACGGGGGGGGGGCGGATAAATAGCAGAGGCTCAGCGCTGCCTTCCTTTGGCCAAGGGGGAAGGAAAGACGCCTTCAGAAAAGGATGGGGTCCTTTTCCCCGAGCAAAGTGGAAACGGGGGGGGGGGGAGAGAAGATGGGGTGGGGGTGAAGGAGACGAAGCGCGCTTTCTCACCCCCTTGGCCTCTCGCAGTCCACAGGGAAGGCGACTGGCCCCTTCGAGAAACGGGAGAGGAGGAGTGGGGAGAGGCTCCACTGATTAATATCACAATAAGTCAACTCGTCGATTGCTACCGAGCCAAAAACTCTCGCTGAGGGGGAGGAGGGCGAGTTGCTGTGTACGGTTTAAGTCTATCGTCTGGGCGTGATGGGAGGTGTAGTCCAGGATGCCGGAGTGGAAACGGAGTAGGAGCGGGGGGGGGGGGTCGACGCCAACCTGAGGGCTGCGGTTTTGCCTTTTACGAGGGCGCGATCCGTTGCTTCGAAACGGACATTGCTTTCGATAGGAGCGAGACAACGGTCATCACAACCAGACGCAATCAGTAAATGGTTTGATGAGTAGAGTAGAGTAGAGTAGAGTAGAGTAAAAAATAGAAAGAATAGGAGTAGAGTCGAGTAGAAAAAGAATAGAATAGAACAGAACAGAATATAGAGTAGAATATAGAATAGAATATATAACTTTATTGTCACTTTGAATATAGATAGATAGATAGATGATAGATAGATAGATAGATAGATAGATAGATAGATAGATAGATAGATAGATAGATAGATAGATAGATAGATAGATAGATAGATAGATAGATAGATGATAGAGATAGATAGATAGATAGATAGATAGATAGATAGATAGATAGATAGATGATAGAGATAGATAGATAGATAGATAGATAGATAAATAGATAGATAGATAGATAGATAGATAGATAGATAGATGATAGAGATAGATAGATAAATAGATAAATAGATGATAGATAGATAGATAGATAGATAGATAGATAGATAGATAGATAGATAGATAGATAGATAGATAGATAGATAGATAGATAAAACCATATTCCATCTGTGGCTGGAGCGTGCTTAAAATCTGTATTTTTCGGGCGAGAGACCCCCCCTCCCCAATCGGTTGATTTAGGAGGGCAAACAGACGAAGCAGAAGGCGAACCTGGTTTAAACTCAGGGATTCTCCCCTCAACGTTGGAAGGAAGGAAGGAAGGGAAAGTGATCCTGGGAACAGAACTCCCGGTCAACTTTTTCAAACGTCCTTGCTCCCATCCGAGGCTTCACATCCGCGCGGAAGTGGGTGATTTCCCCGATTTCTAGAGCGAATTGGGAGAAGCTCAGAACTGCCCAGGATCGAAGCCAACCCAGGAAGAAAATGCTGGTCGCAAACCGTAGAAACACGGATGCCGAAAACGTATCAATAGGTAGATGTTCCCTGGTTCCGTTGCAAAGCCTAGGAGGTCTGCAATCGGCAGCGAATTTTTATTGTTGTTCTTCGTTTCGTTGTCTGTCTCTCTCACACCCGCAAAAGGCAGGCAGACACGCAAGCGAGGTGCTCAAATCCAATCTAAAACCTTTAACCTCTCGATTCGACTCAACAGCTTAGGACATCCTACTGTCTACTGTCTACTGTCTACTTCACGAGTCAAAAAGAGCTGTGAAAATATTTACAGACCCCTCGCATCCCGGACATAAATTGTTTCAACTTCTATCCTCAAAATGATGCTGTAGGGCACTGCACACCAGAAGAACTAGACACAAGGACAGTTCCCCCCCACACACAATGCCCTCACTCTGCTAAACGAATAATTCCCTCACCATTGTCAAATAATTTACTAAGACTGTATTACTATTATTCTTCTCTTCCTTCCTAGTATCTCTCTCCCCACTTATGCCTATAACCATGTTGCTTGTAGCTTTCAATTTATATTGTTTTAATTTGTTTCCTAGTAATGATTTGATTGCTTATTAGTAACCTATGACTATGTCTAAGTGTATCTTTTTATTCTTGGTGAATGTATTTTATTTTTCTTTTATTTTTCTGCACCGAAGACAAATCTCTTGTGTGTCCAATCACACTTGGCCAATAAAAAATTTTATTCTATTCTATTCTATTTTACTCTGCTCTGCTCTATTCTTTCCCTATCCCTATCCCTATCCCTATCCCTATCCCTACTCTACTCTAATCTACTCCTATTCTATTCCTATTCCGTTCCATTTTCAATCCTTGCTACTCTTTTCTTTTCTTTTCTTTTCTATTCTATTCTATTCTATTCTATTCTATTCTATTGCCTTCACTCCCTAAATCATAAACGTTTTAGGATTACATTCCACAACTAGTTTTTTAAAAAAATCTAAGCATATTCACGGCGCCTTTCATAATCGTGTGTGCGTGAGTGATTATGCCAGGCAGATACCCAACCCGAACAGGGTTAAAAATTCATTAAAAAAAAACCACGACGAACTCCAAGCTAACAAAATGGAACCAAACATACAATCACTCTAACTAGGATAACGAAGGGACGTTTTATCAAGCGCCTGCCTACAGGAAAAGCAAACGCGAAAGCGATCCAACAGGTTCACGGCTCTTGCGTCGCGCGAGCTCTCTGGTAATATTTTCGCGCTATCCGTGTTTGCAGCCAAGTGTGCGCAAAGGGATTTCCAAATACGCGTAGGGTTTATTTGGGGGGGGGGGCTCTTTCCCACTGCCGTGTCCCTAATGGAAAAAAAATCCTTGCACAGCTCCGCTTTTTTTCACTTTGCAAAACATTTCACGTGAATACAACTATAGGAGATAGATCTCAAAAACAAGGATAACCCACTGATTTTTGGTTCCGCGGGCGCTAGCCATATCCTTACTTTATCGATAGATGATAGATAGATAGATAGATAGATAGATAGATAGATAGATAGATAGATAGATAGATAGATAGACAGATGATAGATAGATAGATAGATAGATAGATAGAAGGATGGATGGATGGATGATAGATAATAGATGATAGATAGATAGATGATAGATAGATAATAGATAGATGATAGATAGATGATAGATAGATAGATAGATAGATGATAGATAGATAGATAGATAAATGATAGATTGATTGATAGATAGATAGATAGATGATAGATAGATAGATGATAGATAGATAGATAGATAGATAGATAGATAGATAGGGATAGGTATAGAGATAGAGAGAGAGATATCTCCTTATCTGCCCCCCCTCCCCCGGAGCAGCAATGTTTTAGGCATAATTTCAGAGCACCGTGGTTCAATTTTGGATTTTAATTATAATTATAAAACGCTACTCCAGGTTGGCTTCTCAACTTCGAGCACAACTGGACGCCTTCCCCTCCCCCACCCACCACTGCAAGCCACTGGATTTCTTTGAGGTCAGCCTGAAAAGGATTGCATAATGATTATGGTCGGTCGCACAGTCGGCCAGATGTTTAAACTGGATGTGGTATTTTTTTTAATCCACATATCGAGTCCTTCCCAAGGACCTGGGATAAGCAGATGTGGATGCTGGATGTTGTTAAACATACCTTCGCAGGATGTACTGTAAACTGAGTAAAGCTGCCTTTCGTAATTGACTGGTGGGATTAGGGGAGATATGATAGCAGTCTTCCAATATCTCAGGAGCTGCCACAAAGAAGAGAGAGTCAAACTATTCTCCAAGGCACCTGAGTGTAGAACAAGAAACAATGGGTGGAAACTAATCAAGGAGAGAAGCAACTTAGAACTGAGCAGAAACTTCCTGACAGTTAGAACAATTAATCAGTGGAACAGAAGTTGCCTCCAGAAGTTGTGAATGCCCCAACACTGGAAGTCTTTAAGAAGATGTTGGATAGCCATTTGCCTGAAACGGTATAGGGTTTCCTGCCTAGGCAGGGGGTTGGACTAGAAGACCTCCAAGGTCTCTTCAAACTCTGCTATTGTATTGTATTGTATTGTATTGTATTGCATTGCATTGCATTGCATTGCATTGCATTGCATTGCATTGCATTGCATTGCATTGCATTGCATTGCATTGCATTGCATTGCATTGCATTGGTGGTGGATTTGTCAATGTCGATGGAGTTCAAGTGATGCTCTGGTTGTTTTGGGATTGCCCAAGTCACCAATTGTTATTGGGACTATCTTTGCTTTCTTTTGCCACAGTCCTTCTATTTCTATTTGCAGGTCTTTATGTGATTTTTGTCCCATCCTTTCTCTTCTCTTCTGCTGCCTCCTGGTACTGCAATGTCCTTATCCAGACTTTTTTTGGGGGGGTCTTTCTTCTCAACAATTGTTAAGTCTTAATGTGGCAAGTGTTTATCTGTTTGAATTCTAAAGTCCCAGAGTGCTTTAGTTTCTTCATTTTCTATTGCTTTCTCTACCCCACCAGTTCTTGCTCTCAGGCAAGTGGTATTTCTTGCAGATCTTCCAATGAACCATTGTTGCTACTGTTGCTAATGTCATGCCATTGTTTGTAGTTAGAATGTGCAATCTTGCAACAGCTAACTAGATGGTCCACTATTTCTTCAGCTTCTCTGCAGAATTGTTATATTATTACAGCAATGCTGTTCTTGGTTTCAATCTACAATCGACTGGAAATGGCTATATCTTTTTTTTTTTTTGCTTAACCAGTGTTGTGCAGTAGTTCAGTCATTCTTCAGGGCAGGGCAGGGCAGGGCAGGATAAGGTATCTAATCACCACCTCCCCTCCTTTTATATATAAAAAAAGTTGAGGCACCACATTACTCAGATCATAACTGCATCAATTCAATGGTTTCTCCTTCCTTCCTTCCTTCCTTCCTTCCTTCCTTCCTTCCTTCCTTCCTTCCTTCCTTCCTTCCTTCCTTCCTTCCCTCCCTCCTTCCCCTTCCCTTATCTTCCCTTCCCTCCCCTCTTTCCTTCCCTCCCCCTTTCACTTTTTCTTTTCTTCCCTCCCTTCCCTTCTCTCCTTCCCACCCTCCCCTTTCAATTTTTCCTTCCCTCCCTCCCTTTCCTTCTCTTCCCTTCCCTTCTTCCCTTCTCTCCTTCCCTCCCTCCTTTCAATTTTCCCTTCCCTCCCTTCCCTTTCCTTCTCACCTTCCACCCCTCCTTTCATTTTTTCCTTCCTTCCTTCCATATGTCCATCGGTCTCCTTTTTAAGAGACAATGGTCACTGCAGGGATACCTACATCCCTTAAAACAGGGGCTAGCAAATTTGAGGACCAATAAAGGGAAACCAGTGGTCAGTGGCTACATCCACCTCACAGCTATAGCTTCCCTCCCCCTCCACTTCTCTCCATTTCATTTAAAATGATGTTTAGTTTAGAAAAAAACTCTTCTGCTGTAAAATCTCCTGCTTGTTGAATCCTCTGTGTATGTGTGTGTGTTACATTTAAAAGCAAATGTACTGTATACTATAAATAATTTGAGTTGATGTATATATATATACACACACAAACACACCCCTTCAAGTTAGTCTTGGCTCCCGGTGCCTGCCTGCCTGTGAGTCCCTGCAGTTTTCCTGGCAAGGCTTATTCAGAAGTGGTTTGGCATTGCCTCCTTCCTAGGGCTGAGAGAGAGAGAGAGACTGCCCCAAGGTCACCAGCTGGCTTCGTGCCTAAGGAAGGACTAGAACTCACCGTCTCCCAGTTTCTAGCCTCACGCTTTTAACCGTCACACCAAACTAGCTCTCTATTCTCTTTGCACTTCTACCATCAGGCAGAAGGCATCAAAGTATATCCAGCCGAACAAACAGGTTTAAAGATAGTTTCTATCCTTGGGCTGTGAGACTTTTAAATACAACCACAATCACTCCATGCACACAGGCTATTTTTTTCTTTTTTCTTTCTTTTTCATTTCTGTTATAATTTTGCACCCGTCAGGTTTAAACCAATTTCGTTGTATTTTAAGTACAATGACACTAAAGATTATACTTATTCCTACTGAATAAAAATAGAAATACAAGGAAGAGAGAAATGTTGCACCAAGGACATTTTCTGAAGTGATGAATAGGCTCCTGGTTGCAGCCACAGGACATTACTCTGCTTACTGGGATGGGAAGCTTGTGGCAATGTTGCAAAGTGTGTGCCTCACCTCGAAAAGCAAAACAAACTTAGAAACAGGTTCATACTGGTATGGGAAACCAATAGAAAGTCCCAAAGCTGTAAAGTAGCCTGGACATTATCTATCTACCTTTTTATCTACTATACTGTACTTCTCTTTCTCTTTCTCTTTCTCTCTCTCTCTCTCTCTCTCTCTCTCTCTCTCTCTCTCTGTGTGTGTGTGTGTCTTCAAGTCAGTTTTTGACTCTGGTACTGCCTGGACAAATCCCTATAGTTTTCTTGGCAAGATTTTGGGTGGGGCTAGAACTCCCTGTCTCCTGGTTTCTAATGCAGTGCATTGAACCACTACCCAAAACTAATTCTCTCCCTCCTGCTCTCTCATCCATCTATCTGTCTGTCTGTCTGTCTGTCTGTCTATCTGTCCATCTGTCCATCCGTCCATCCATCCATCCATCATATCTATCTATCTATCTATCTATCTATCTATCTATCTATCTATCTATCTATCATCTATCTATCTATCTATCTATCTATTTATCATCTATCCATCCATCCATCCATCCATCCAACCAACCAACTATCCATCCATCCATCCATCCATCTAACCAACCATTCATCCATCTAACCATCCATCCATCCATCTATCCAACCATCCATCCATCATATCCATCCATCCATCCATTCATTCATCCATCCATCCATCCATCCATCCATCCATCCATCCATCTAACCAACCAACCAACCAACCAACCATTCATCATCCATCCATCCATCCATCCATCCATCCATCCATCCATCCATCCATCCATCTAACCATTCATCCATCTAACCATCCATCCATCTATCCAACCATCCATCCATAATATCCATCCATCCATCCATTCATTCATCCATCCATCCATCCATCCATCCATCTAACCAACCAACCAACCAACCAACCAACCAACCATCATCCATCCATCCATCCATCCATCCATCCATCCATCCATCCATCCATCCATCTAACCATTCATCCATCTAAACATTCATCCATCTAACCATTCATCCATCTATCCAACCATCCATCCATCATATCCAACCATCCATCCATCCATCCATCAACCTGTCAATTCGTCATATCCATCAATTCATCCATCCTCCCATCTAATCATTTACCTACCCACCTACCTAGAAATCTCAAAGGTGTAAACTAGCCTGGAAATGATCCCTCCATCCATGCTTGAAGAAGGCAATAGCGGTTGCCAAGAAAATGGCAAAGGTGACCTTGCTGTTGGCGGCTCATAAGACCTTAAGTCCAGCCTCAAGTTGAATTGCTGCGTGGATGATGATGTAACCCCCCCTCCCAAATACCTCTAACCAGGATGTAGCTGAGAAAAGAAAATCTCTCCTTCCAGCGACCGCATTCCAGTGCAACACCCGTTTTTAAAAGAACGGTTTGCAATTTTCCCCACTCTTCCACACGGCTTCTCGCTTTAAAAACCGGGCTCCGGAGAATCTCTTAGTGCGCACTGCAATTTATTTCCGAGTCCGCGCAGAACCAGGAGGGCCCAATGACTGCAATATCCTCCGAGAATCTGAAACCGAGGGTCTTGGCAAGCTTCCCCCGACACTCGACACTCGCTGGTTTCTCCCTTGCAGCGTATTTCTGCGTCCAAACGGCAGGCGGCGCCCCGATTCACTCCGGGCACCAGCCTCGAGTAGTTTGCTAGTTTTAAGGGCCCATGGGATTTCTGCAGAAGAGACTGCGAGTTTCTCTCGCCTGCCCTGCAGATCCAAGTTTTATGCATGAGTAATCCTATTTACCTGCGGGATCGCATCCTACCTCATACATCCCTGCGACCAATTCGCTCTCACAGAGAGGGACTCCTCAGGGTACGTCCACCAAGCAATGCCAACGGGAGGCGCCCAGGAGTAGAGCCTTCTCTGTGATGGGCCCAACCCTCTGGAATGACCTCCCCCCTCCCCCCCATATCATAACCACTACTGACCTCCGCTCCTTCCTTTAAGAAACTCAAGACCCACCTGTTCCAATTGGCTGGCCTAGCCCATTTATAGTCCCATCTTTATCCTCCTGGCAATTATTTTATTCTGGCGTAGTTTTCTAGGGGTAGTTTTTAATGTATTTCTAATTTTTAATCTTAATTGTTATTGTACAGTTTGTATGCCGCCGCCTCCATCTATATCTATATGTATCTATATTGTGTTTTTAAAAATGACTGTACACCGCCCCGAGTCTCTTTGGAGAGAGGGTGCGGTTTATAAATTAAATAAAAGTAAAGTAAAAGTATTGAAGGGGACACGTCTCAGCCACTGAGCCTGTGGATCAGAAAGGTTAGCAGTTCGGTGGATCGAATCCCTAGCGCCGCATAACGGAGTGAGCTCCCGTTACTTGTCCCAGCTTCTGCCAATGTAGCAGTTCGAAAGCACGTAAAAAAGTGGTCTGTGTGCCTTCCGCGTTTAGTTTAGTCATGCCGGCCACATGACCATGGCCACATGAGACGGCTTTGAAACGGAGATGAGTACCGCCCCTAGAGCTGGAAACGACTAGCACATAAGTGCGAGGGGAGCCTTTACCTTTACCTAATCCTATTGAATGATCAGAAATGGCTTTTGACTCTAAGGCCCCTCGAGATAGGCTTTTAAAATGGACCCTCCGCGATCTATGAAGTTCCGGAGAGAAATAGCCAGATTAAAAGAGTACATTAGTAGAAAGATTGCACTAGGAATTCTTCCCACAGGTTTTTTTTTTTTTCCTCAAATGGATTGACCACAAATTCCATTACGTGCAGCTAAGTCCGTTCCTCCAGGCCTAGTTGAACCAAGCCTGCGATCTCGTTCTCCCGGGCGATTCAACAGAGCCGCCCCGTTCTTGCTACAGGGAGTTGCAACCTGCTACCGCTAGAAATTCGGACTATAGTTTCCGTCCGGCGCGCGAGCTGTAGCTTCACCTAGACGGGCACTAAAAATCACACAGAGCTGGAGTTGAAGATTTATAGCTTAGATAAATTGAGATATAAATCACCCTGGGGGTGCTTTTACACTGCCCGCCCGCCCGGATTAGTAGCAAGGTTGGAGCGCGAGTGTGCAAATAAACACCCGCGGGTTAAGCGGCTTGCGCGAGATCAGCCTGGGGAAAAAAAAGCTTGACATTTGGCGACCCTCGCGAAATCCCCGCGGGCTCTCAATGGGACAGTGCCACGCCAGAGGTATCGCCCCTTATTTTTTCCCCCCGTCAAGTTAGGAAATCATCGAAGACGCCCCGCTGTGGAAATACTTCTTGGCGGAGCTCTGGGGACACGAGG
>NW_028113422.1:22500-25631 GCF_964273705.1 Natrix helvetica
ACAATATCTTTTCAAACTCTTTTTTCTTAAAAACACTCCCCCCCCAAAACCTCTCATAAGGACTAGCACCTTGATTCTGAAAAGAAAACACCAGGGTTCTTAACACATACATTTACACCCTGCACTACAACTTCTGAGAAACAAAGGAAAACGTTGCCTTGCCACACATTTGTTGTGGCTGTGATTGTTGATGTTGTTGTTGTTGCTGTGATGCTTTCATTTCCAGCTGTGGTGATGATGGAGTGTTATACTTCAAGGATGAAATGTGGCTTTTTTAAAAAAGAGTGTAGACACTTCTTTTATTTCTTTGTTCCCTTATTGATACTGATTGAAGCCATCTGACGGCGTTTTGAAGTAACTTATCTTTGCTGAGATGACATGTTATTAAGAAAAAAAAAGCATTTCAAGCGGTCTTTTATTTCTTTCGCACTGTAACACATTGAAAAAAACAACAACATCTATCTTGGCTAAGGATCAACCAAACTTTTTTTCCTTATTTTTGGTTAAGTGAAGCGTAGGGAAGAATTAAATAAAAGCAAAGCCCAATTGGGGAGCTGGAGATATAATCAGGCATGGTTTGGAGGCTTAGGTCATATTAATGTATTGTTATCTTTTAAGAAATATTGCAAGGGTATGGAAACCCCTAATTTTCATAGGCTGATGGATCCTGTTCTGTGATCTTCTTCTGTGAATGGAATTATTTGATAGCAGGCCCACGATTTTTGTCATCAGGAAAGAAGGAGAGAAAGGGAGGGAGGGAAGGAAGGGAGATAAAGACAGAGGGAGGGAAGGAAGGGAGGGAGGGAGGGGAAGAAGGAGGGAAGAAGGCAGAAAGGCAAAAAAGGAGGTGTGAGGGAAGGAAGGGTGGAGGAAAGGGAGGGGGAAGGAAAGAAAAAGGGGGAGAAGGGGAAGGAAGGAAGAAAAGAAAGAAAGAGAAAGAAAGAAAGAAAGAAAGAAAGAAAGAAAGAAAGAAAGAAAGAAAGAAAGAGGGAGGGATGCACCATTTTGCCAGAAGATTCCTAAAACTTCTCTTTAGAGTTTTTGTGCTTCAAATTTCTTCATCTTCTCACCAAGTGGAACAATTGCATCTTGCCAGGAAGAGTAGAGTTTGCAGTTTAATGAACGGAAGGGACAAGGAAGATGGAGTTTGTAGTTCAATGCATATAGGAGAGGGAGGACGAGACTTGCAATGAAGAAGGGCATGCAAAGGGCACCATGTTGGAGTTTTAAGTCAGGGCCTCCCCTTACCCAGTTTTCTTCTGGCTGTTCCTTTGGTCTTTGAATTTTGAATGCCGCTCTTAAAATAAGGCACGACCAATACAATCTCAGCAAGTTTGGGGAAACAAAGGTGAGCAAATAGACAGCTCTAAGCAGGAAGGGTTGAGGGACATGGTGGCTTGGTGGCTAAGATGCTGAGCTTGTCAATCAGAAGGTCGGCAGTTCAGCGGTTCAAATCCCTAGCGCCGCGTAACGGAGTGAGTTCCCGTTACTTGTCCCAGCTTCTGCCAACCTAGCAGTTTGAAAGCACGTAAAAAGTGCAAGAAGAAAAGTAGGAATCACCTTTGGTGGGAAGGGAACAGCGTTCTGTGCGCCTTTGGCATCTAGTGATGCCGGCCGCTTGACCATGGAGATGTCTTCGGACAGCGCTGGCTCTTTGGCTTTGAAATGGAGATGACCATTGCCCATCCCTAGAGCCAGAAACAACTACCATGCATGCGCAGGGGGACCTTTACCTTTAAGCAGGAAGAAACTTTCTGCCAAGAACCCAAATGAGGATGAAGGTGAGGGTATATACCATATTTTTCGGAGTATAAGACACACCTTTTTCTCCCCTAAAAGAGGGTGAAAATTTGGGTGTATCTTATACACTGAATGTAGCCCCACCCACCGGCCCCAACCCTTTGGCCTCTGCCTCCCAGCAATTTACCTCTTTGCAGCCAACGGGGGTGGGGGGTGGGGGTGGGGGGCTTGCAGAGGCTTCAATAAGCTATAGCAATCCCTGCAGCCTGAAACAGCTGATGATTGGGAGAAATTGAAAGTGAAACTTGCTGTTTGCTGCAAGGAGGCAAATTGCTGGGAGGCAGATTGTTTTTTTCTTGTGCTAACCAGGCTGTTTGCTGCAAGGAGGTAAGTCAATAACTATAAATGCCTATAGAATGTTCACATTATTAGACTTATTTTTATGAAGACTGCTTTATTATTATTCTAGACAACTTAACAAAATGAAGACGCTTTTTAAAATAAATGCTTGATCTGAAGAGACCCAGTGCTTTTGTTTTAAAAAGTGCTATTCTTTTAAATAGCAGAGAATAACTATACTTCCAGAAAGCACATCAATTTTAACAGCATCTGAACAAGTATAGTCTGAAATATAACACTACCAACAGTGTATATTGTCCGTACTGTTTGTTGCAAGGAGGCAAATTGCTGGGAGGCAGAGGCAGAATATTTTTCTCTTGTTTTCCTCCCCAAAATCTAGGTGCGTTTTAGACTTCGGAATGTCTTATACTCCCAAAAATATGGCATATTTTTAGAGGAAACTTGTCTCTGAATCCTAAAGGAAAGCAGTGGGCACGTATTTCATTTAAAAGGGCTTTCGGTTCCTTCCCAACGATGTGCAGGTGAGCTGGGTCAGAAGCCAAGGCAAGCCAACCAGGATGGGAGTCTACCTTGTGACGGTGCTTGTGTGTGTGGTGCTTTAGGCCTCTGTGGCCAGAGAGCTTGTGGTAATCAGAAACACATCCAGCTTTACATGAAGAGAACTTTTTTGTTTTATTTTTGGCTGGCTGCGCTCCCTGCCAGGGAAGAGAAAGGGAACATGGCAAAGGATCAGAAGGTTTCCAGCAATCCAGCCAGCTGCAGATGTCCCAGAGTGCTTTTAGAAGTTTTCCTAGTTTCATTAAAACGTAGGGAACTGGACCTCGGGACAGAGCAAGTCGAGGGGAACAGAAGAAGGTCCAAGAAGGGTATTCCATCAGTTTCTTAAGCCTCCCCTCTCATAACTTAGCGGTTAAAACTCTTGATCTTGAATTTCTGCATTATCTGGCCCTTTTCTTGGACAGCAGAAACAGGCACATTCAGAATCTTTCTTTTTCTCCTTTTTACGTTCTAAATTTTCCCCAATTGCTGGA
>NW_028113421.1:0-25621 GCF_964273705.1 Natrix helvetica
GATAGATAGATAGATAGATAGACAGATAGACAGATAGACAGACAGACAGACAGACAGACAGACAGACAGAGGGATAGATAGATAGATAGATAGATAGATAGATAGATAGATAGATAGATAGATAGATAGACAGATGATAGATAGATAGATAGATAGATAGATAGAAAGATGATAGATAGATAGATAGATAGATAGATAGATAGATAGATAGATAGATAGATAACATGATGGTTGTATGCATCCATGGAGAGATGGATATATGGAGGGATAGATGGGGATCGGTAAGTAGATGCATTCAGGATGGATATAGATAGATAGATAGATAGATAGATAGATAGATAGATAGAGGATAAGATAATGAAGAAAAGGTAACAGGAAAGGATAAGCATAAAATTATAACAAGGTTTGTAGGAAAACCATCCCAAAAATACACCAGTTCAGAGATGAAAAGAGATAACCACTTGAAAAGACTGCAGGACCAAGACCCCAGCACCGACACCCTCACAAGGAGGAACAGCAAGTCCCTCATGCCCATTGCGGTAAGCCCTCCACGCCTGAGGGGAGGGGGGAGGGAGGCAGTGGGCAAGCAGCTGGGGGCTGAAATTGGAGCATCATTTGGCGTAAGGCCCCCCTCCTTTAAGTGGAGGCAGATGTTTCTCTCCCTGAGCACAATGAGAATATATCTGCCGAACAAAACTCCTCATTGGCAACAGGAAGGGCATCTGGCCAGTAAACCCCCAGCTCCATTCAGTTGGCCAGACTCCACCCTGCAAGTGTTTCTGGGAACATTAGAAGAAGAGAAAGAAGAAGAAGAAGGTGATCAATCTAAGTAACCTGTGGAGCCCAAGGTGACGCTTCTTTCATCCCGTTTCTAGGCCACCAACGCTCTCTGTTTCCTCCTGTCCCTCCCGAACGCTGCTGAGCTTCTCCACAACAAATTCTCCAACCTGCTCCTCGCCCTGGTCACGCAGCTGTACTTCCTCCTGGGAGCCAGCAAGAGTGGGGCCAAGAAGTCCAGCCGAGTCACAGACCTTTCAGAACAGATCGACCATTTGGGGTAAGGAATCTCCTGGGCCCAATCTGGATCCAACAGGATATCACTGGAGGGGGAAGAAATAAAGGGAGGCTGATTTGCTGTTGTGTTTTGTGGTTGTTGCATAAGCCGCCAAGTGAAACCTGGAGCTCTCTTGAAGGGCAGCGGGAGGCCGGTTGGCATCAGGGTAAGCCTGGCCTTTGCAGGGGGCATCGGCCGAAGGATTGGCACCAACTCTTCTCCCTTTCTTTGATTTAGCACGGCAGTGCAGGCGATCAAAAACCTCATCGTGTCTGCTGGATACGAAGAGGAGTACAAAGATTTGGGGATGGTGGGATGCTGGGAGATGCTCTTGAGCCCAGATAGTCTGTTTGAGGCCATTTTCCACCTGGTCCGGTAAGAACTTCAAAGTCCAAAGAGCTTGGCTACAAGTGTCAGTGGGTGAGAGAGGGAGGAGAAGGCAGAGAGAGAGGAGGAAGAAGAAGGGGCAGAGTGAGAGAAAGTGAGGGGGAGGGGGAAGAGGGAGGGAAGAGGGGAGGAAGAGAGAGAGAGATGGGAAGAGGGAGGGTGATAGAGGGGAGGGGAGGGCAGAGGGAGAGGAGGAGGAAGAGGCAGAGAGAGAGAAAGTGAGGGAGAGGGAAAGAGAGGGAGGGAGAAGAGATGGAGGAGGAGGAGAGAAAGAGAGAGAAAGAAAGAGAGGAAGTGTAAGAAGGAGACATAAAAGGAGAGAGAGAATGAGATGAAGAGGGAGGATGGGAAGGAGAGGGAGAGAAAGACAGAGAAAGAGAGGGAGGGTGAGACATTATCTAAATGGACTAATTCATTGAGTAATTCATTTATCCATAATTCAGATAATCTTTTCTCTAGCTTGGTGATTTTCTCCTCACTCACCAGCAGATCTTGTCTGATTTCTCCCTATTTGATCTTTAGGAAACTTTTTTTTTAATTAAAATTTTTAATAAATTCTACAACTATCACCCCTTCCCTCTCCCCGCCCTTCCAGAGCAAAGTACAGGGTGTAAACATTTAACAACCATACGCTAACATAAGCTAACTAATTTTAACATGTTACTATTCTTGTGCTTTAACTCCCCCTTTATTAAACTAACTTTGAATAAATTGTAGTGTCCTTTATGCCTTTAGGAAACTCTTCAACTACTCTAAAGTGGAGCTGAAGGTGATGTTCAGACAGGCCAACAACTACCTGCACCATCCCGATTTAAGGGAGAAGACAATAGGCATGGTGTTCTTCTCAGAGGTGAGGAGACATTGTGATGCACCACAACATTGTGGATCTCCAGGAACGTTGCACAGGGTTCACGAGGACTTTATGGTTAGGAACTTGAAGTTGTGGGGGCTCCATCACTGGAGGCCTTGAAGAAGAGACTGGAGAGCCATTTGTCTGACATAGTAGATGGTCTCCTGCTTGGTCAAGGGGTTGGACTAGAAGACCTCCAAGGTCTCCTCTTATTCTGTTAATCGGTGGAATGGGAGAGAGAGAAAGAGGCAGGGAGGGAGGGAGAGAAGGAGGGAGGGAGGGAGGAAGACTCAATGACCCCAAATTCCTTTTCCTCTTTGCAGTATAGGCAGTTTTGTATTCTTACAACTATCATTTGCACTACCTTTTGCGATACTGTAGTCCTCGACATATTACTTGGCTTATCAGATGGTCACAAAATGGATCACGTAACTTCTAAACACTGCAACTGTCATAAATACGGACCCTCAAATATCCAATTTTTGGTCAGGTGACCGTGATCAATGGTCATAAGTCTGAAAAATGGAATTGTCCCTTTTGTCAGTGCCATGGTGACTTTCCGCAGTCACTAAACGAGGACTGTCTTTTCCTCTCCCCGTAATGGTTGAATGTGGCATCTCTTCGTAGAGGCTCTGAGGAAAGTTCCCTTCCTTTGTTTTGCTAATGTTTCGTCTCTCCACTCTTCTTCCCCAGCTTCTCTATCACCCGGAGTTCGGAGAATACTTCATCATAAAGGACATCCTTGATGTCCTCCAAGCCTGGATGGCTCAGCCATATCCCCTCATCCAAATATTTGCTATTCGTGGTCTGGGGTATCTTCTCCAGCACCCCTTGGAGGTAAGAGATGGGGGGCAGGAAGTGAGGGACTTTCAAGGGAGCAGCAGGTGTGACCTTTCTGGGAAGTCTACAAGGCTAGGAAGGGTATAAGGCGGAGGAGAAGACAACCACCAGAAAGAGGATGCCGTCAGCTACAGTGATGGGGGCATCCCTGGAAGATCTGAAGGATCAATTTGGAGACAGATCCTCTTGGAGGACATCTAAAGCAGAACAAGAAGCAACGGTTGGAAACTAATCGAGAGAAGCAACCTAGACCTACGGAGAAATTTCCCGATACTGAGAACAATTAACCAGTTGAACGACTTGCCTCCAGAGGTTGTGGGTGCTCCAACACTGGAGGCTTTCAAGAAGAGACTGGACAACCATTACTACTGGTTTTCCTAGTAGTAGAGACCTTGGCGGTCTTCTAGTCCAGCCTTCTGCTCAAGCAGGAGAACCTAAGCTAATTCAGATAAGTGACTGTCTACTCTCTTCTTAAAAACCTCCAGTGATGGAGTGTTTTGCATCAAACCCCTGGGATGAGGAAGCCCCTGAGCTGACCTAACAATCATCCAGCTTCCTCACGCCCAGCTATTTCCCCAAGATCTTCCCTTGCAGGATTGGAGATCACGGGGAACCTCCACCTGGGATGCTGGGTGTTATGGTTTTCTCCATTTATACATCTCATCCAGTTTTCTTATCATTGCAACCCAAGAGCATACGAAGAACGCTTACAGGAACTGGGAATGCCTAGTCTAATGAAAAGAAGGACTAGGGGAGACAGGATGGCACCTGTTCCAATATTTGAGGGGCTCCTACAAAGACCAGGTGGTCAAAAGAAAGAAAGAGGAGAAAGAATGGTTGGAAACTAACCAAGGAGAGAATCAGCCTGGAATTAAGGAGAAATTTTCCTAACGGTGAGAGCAATCAACCAATGGAAGGACTTATCTCCAGAACGTGTGGGTTTTCCAAAAGAGATTGGAAAACCATTCATGGTATAGAATCTCCTGCTCGAGCAGGGGTTGGACTAGAAGACCTCCAAGGTCCCTTCTGACTCTGCTATGCCGTGTTGTATGTTCCAAGTGCACATGTTTATGTGCTTGAAATGGGGCACATGATGGTAGGTTTAACTCTGAAAGCTGAAGTGTGGAGCGGATGCAAAGCATAGGAGGAAGAATTGGGGAACTAGGTAGTTTTAGTCTAACAACAAAAAGTGGGGCTGGGATGAGATGAGACTTTTAATATTTGAAGTGCTTCCACAAAAAAGGGGGGGGGCAACTGATTCCCCGAAGCCCCTGAAAGGAGAACAAGAAGCAATGGATGGGAACTAATGAAGGAGAGAAGCAACCTGGAACTAAGGAGAAATTCCCTGACAATGAGGACAATTCACCAGTGGAACGACTTGCCTCCAGAGGTTGTGGGTGCTCCAACACTAAAGGTTTTCAAGAAGAGACTGAACAACCACTGGTCTGAAACGGTATAAGGTCTCTGCATGAGCAGGGGGTTGGACTAGATGACCTCCAAGTTCCTTTTCAACCCTGTGATTCTAGGTTCTGGGGGCTTCTCTGTGTTTGTCATTCGTAGATTCAGAGAACTCCAGGGACCATGTTTAATTGCTCCCTTTTTTCCCTCCTTCCCCCAGAATTCGATGTTAGAGCCGGTGCTAGTCCCTGTGGTCAACTGTGCTTGTCACCCAGAAAAAAGTGTGGCAAAGGAATCCCTACGGACTCTTAAGTTCCTATTCCGGTATCTGAAAGTTCAAACCTATGGATGGAAAGCTGTCAATCTTATTCCGGTCCTGGGGAAGTATTTTGCTGATGTACGTCAACCAAATCACGACAAACTAATCCACCCCCCTCTCTCTTCCTCTCCCTCCCTCCCTCCCTCTCTCTTTTTCTCCCATAAAGATGGCTGGGTACCATCTGCAGAATTCCAATTTTATCAAAAAGGCTTAGAAATAGTTCAGCAATAACTGTGCTGTTCTCATCTAAAAGAGTGTGTGAGCTTGAAGATGATCCTTGAGCCCTTCCAGAGAGCTGGAGAAGGTTCCCACTCTCTTCAGCTTCACCAAGCCACTATCAATCACTCTCCGTATTTATTAAAAATCCAGATTGGTGTTGCTTGATCTCAGACTCTTTAAGGTGTGTGGGTCTCAACTCTGCTGGCCTGAGAACTCCAGAGGTTGAAGTCCCCACATCTGAAGGCTGCTAAGATGGGAAAACAGCTCCCTCGATCACACCATAGAGGTTGGTCTGCAAGCCTTTTACACCCATGGCTAACCATCCCCATGGCCTTGTCTGGAGAAACAGTTGCCAGACTCCTCTTCCTTTGTCTCGTGAGTGGGAAACTGAGGCAGATCAGATGAAGAGGATGGGGGTGATGAAGGCTTTTATTGTAGGTTTAGTGGATCCCTCCCTGCCTTTCTATTTCAGGAAACAAAGAAGAATCAAATTTGAGATGTTTTCTCATCCGAAATTTCTACTCTCAGTTTTTGCTCAGCTGACTGTTGTGTGTGTTGCAGTTTGTTCTTCTAGGTTCTCACAAAGCCTCCCACTTCCTGAATGCTATTGGAGGGACTGACCCATTTCTCTTCCTTCGTAGGAGGACACCGAGTTGCGCAACACCTCCATCACCCTTTTTGGCCTGGTCTTAAAAGGGGTCAGGGAGACAGAGCGGAATCTGACCAAATCCATCCTGCGCAGCCTGATTCCTCTCGTCATCCAGTTGGCTAATCGTTGGACCCAAGAGGTGAGTTGAAGGGCGGGGTCAACTAAGCTCCTGCTCTCTTCATGCTCCCTTCTCCATGAGACCACGCTGTACCCCCATCTTCACTCAGGGCAACATGGTTGCATCATGTCGACCCTCTGGAGAAGGCATTCTGGACAATCCTGAAGTTGTGAGGTCCTTGGTGCTCTCTGAACCTGGTTGTTTTCTTGCAGGCCTTTCCTGACCCAATTAGGTGACAGCATCAGTAGGTTGGAAGGGAGGGTTTGACCTCTGCTTAATGCCCGATCAGTTTGATGTGGGTGCAGGTTTTCTGTTGGGCTGTTCTTGGATTAGGGGGTTGTTTTCTGCTTGATTGTTTGCCTGGTACCAATAGAAGAGAATCAGGGTTGAATTCTGGGGAACTCTGGCCTTCAGGGGGGCCCTTGCCCTGTGTTAGCTTCCTCTTGGGGTGGCTCATTCCCTTTCCCACCTCTGAACAAGGAGAAGTCTGGCTTTTCTCTGCCGAAGATGGATAACCTCAGAATCGGCTCCTCTGATGCCTCCTTTCCTCCCTCGGCCCAGGTCTCCAGGAAAACCCTGACCTCCTGCGTCTCCTTTATGAAGTGGAAGGAGTTTCCAGAGACTTTGTTTGACTACAAGATTTACACCAGTCTCCAGAGCATGTATTCCAGCATCTGCTCGGAGGTGGTAAGTAGGAGCCCAGCTGGCTCCTTTTCTTCTGGATGAAATATATTTTCTTTCTCTCTTGCCTTCTTTTGATAAATCATTCAAGATGGTGGACGTCCCCAATGCTTCTCCTCCTCCCCTCCTCCTCCTCCTCCGATTTCCTTCCCAACAAGCCTGTGAGGTAGGCTGCCCTGAGAGAGAGGGACTGGACCAAAGTCACCCAGCCAGCTTTCATGCCTAAGGCAGGACTAGAACTCCCCAAGTCACCCATCGGGCTTTCATCCCAAAGGAGGGACTAGAACTCACCAGCTCCTGGTTTGTTGCCTGAGGCCTCAACCACTACACTAAACTGACTAGAGGGATTCTTCTTGGGTTGTTGTTCCCTTGGGAACAGCATGGTTGCCACCATGACGACTAGAAACCTTGCTGATTTGTGGGTTTGAGGATTAGAAATGGCAGTTTGTGGAAAAGGGAAATTACGATGTAAAGGGGGCAAAACATAAATGCATTTATAAGACCAGAAGCCATTTCCTTATCATCTTTCTTTCCCTTTTCTTTTTCTATTCTTTTTTCACTATACTATATACTGTAATAATGTTATATTGCATTGCATTGTATGATAGTCCAGTCTAGTCCAGTCACGTCCAGTATAGCATAATAATTTTGTTTAGTATAATAAAATGTAGTATAATAATAATATAGTTTAGTATAGTACAGTTGGCTAACATACTGAATATAATAAAATTCAATATGTTATTGAAGACATTGTTGTTGAGGACATGAGGACTAGAAACCTTAGAAAGAAAAAAAGAGGAAGCTACAGAGTTCATTGCCTTGTTTGTGGCCTTGTGTTCCCCAGATCAATCGATGCAAGGAAAACCTGCCTGAAATGTTGGAGCAGATGGTGGAATTCCTAAAGAGCCAGAATCCTTCATCCCGAGAGGCAGCTGCCCTCTTAATTGGTAACCCCAAATGCAAACTCTGGAAGGAGGGGAGGAAAAACCAGGGCAGGCGGGCGGCCTAAGGCCTGGCATGCTGACCATTATCTCTCTCACACACACACACACACACGGCCCCCTTTCTTAAGGGTATCGCTATGGTTGTTAAGTGAGTCACGTGGTTGTTAAGTGAATCTGGCTTCCTTCCAGAGTTTGCTCACCTAAAGGTTGCAAAAAGTGATCAGGTGACCCCCAAGACTCTGCAATCGTCATAAGTACGTGTCGTGTGAAATTCTTTCCATTCCATCTCTAGACAGATCCAATTCCTGGGACCATCCCGTAAGTCCCAAAGGGCCTCTTCCAAGTAGAAATAAAAGAATTCTGCGTTTTCTTTCTTGAATCAGTCAATTTAGCCGTCTCTGCCAACTGCACCAACCTTTTCTTTGCATGTGTCTAGGCTGCTGCGCACAATACATGACACGGGATCTGGTGATTTCCAAACAAATCGAAGAAGTTTTCCTGGGTGAGTTTCAAAATCCCCTCGCTTGAAGCGGAGACTTTCTCTCCAGAAGCTCTGGCCCTGATCAGGGTTGGATCCCAGTAATCATTTCTTTTCTGGATTCCTTCCAGGTCTCCAGGATCTGCTAGAGGATCGTGAAGCCTCCGTGGCTCAGGCTGCAGCTGAGTCCATGGATGTAATCTTCCAGCTGTATAGCCATCGGATCAACCCTGCTCTCATTAGAAGCCAGTTCCTCTCCAAAGTCACCCGGAGCATCTCCAAGACCAAATTATCATAGTTAAATAGTTTAATCCTTTATTTTATTGTCTTGGCACCTCATACAACAAAGTTGTGCCTTCTTTAGTGTACAGTATATTATACATTAAAATAAATTATATAATTGTATAGAACTATACATTCTATACGATGAAATTGAAAACGCCTGATATTGCATTTCTGTTGCCCTCTACAGTAGAATTCAAGATAATTACTGCTCTGGGATGGGAGCTCTTTTTCAGTCTACTTGTCCTTGTTTTTATTGTCCTGTACCCTCTGCCAGATGGCAATAGTTAAAAAAAAGGGTGCCCAGGAGGAGATGGATCTTTAAGGGTGTTTGAAACTTTCTTAAGGCAGTGGGAGCTATAAAGCTCTTCCAAAGAGGGGAAGGGGGCAACCAAGGACCCTCTGGGCACCTCTCTTCCAGCTGATCTTTGGGGAAAGGAAGGAAGCATGAAGATAAGGACCTAGCAGGGAGATTTTGGAAACAGAGAAAGCCAGGACAATTTAATTAGAGAGAGAGGAAGCCACGAGAAGGTCCCAGAGCCACAGGTGCCAATGGAGAAGGGTGGTGGCCACCATCGGTCATCGATGATGTCTAGGACATCTCCACGCTGTCTTCCGGCAGAAATTGAAGCACGTAGAGTAGGGCAGATGCCAAGAGCTGAACACTCCCCTGGGGGCAGATCTAACGTCCTCCAAAAAGATTCTCCTTATTATCCACATAGATGGACCATTGAATCAAAGCCTTCAGGAAAACCTCTGGATCCCACATGGCCTTTTCCCATGGGCCGTGATCGCCTTTGGAAACCATGCAACATTTGTCAACTTAGTTTGTTAAGCCAGGAAGGGGGCTAAGCCCTGGTCCCCTCCTCATATCTGTTACAGGGAGGCCTCTCAAGGTTCAGCCGTGAATGAGCCCAGCATTATCGGTTGTAAATTGCGTCGGTCATAAACCAAGTCACCCTGGGTCCATGATCGATTTTATGACCTTTGAATGAATTAAGGGAGTCGTTCAAAAATACACATTGTAAATTATGATATATTCATGTGACTCTCATAGGTGAGATAGAATACAAAAAGAAATCTAGAATAGAGCTGGAAGGGACCCTGGAGGTCTTCTAGTCCAGCCCCTGCTAAAGTAGGAGACCCTATTGTTCGATCGGGTAAAGGAAGACACAAAAGGCTAGCGATAACAGCTCTTTATTGAAGTACGTGCAAACATCCACTGAGGAGATGGTCGGCCAGCTCCACTTTTTAAATGAGAGCTGTCCAGCCTCTCAGCCAATCAGTTTCAGTTTTTTTTGATTTATAGACCGCCCCCTCTCCCCGAAGGGACTCGGGGCGGTGTACAGGCACATTAAAAACCATATACAAAGAATAAATACACTTAAAATCAAATTAAACCTAAAGCTGTACAGAATAATAAAAATTAAAAAATCAACTTAAAACCAACCCCTAAAAATTTAAAAGTGCAGAATTGAGGGACTAAACTGGGATTAGGCCAGGCCAGCTAAACCAAACAGGTGGGTTTTAAGCTTCTTACGGAAGGAGCGGAGATCGGTAGTTGTTCTGATGTCCGGGAGGAGGTCATTCCAGAGGGTCGGGCCCATCACAGAGAAGGCCCTACTCCTGGGCGCCACCAGCTGGCACTGCCGCGTGGATGGTACCGGAGGAGTCCCTCCCGCCGGCAACAGAGGACCTGAGTGGAGACTTCTATAGTTTAGCTCCAATAGCAGGGGGGGCGAGTATCTAACACCTCTCCCCTTTAGGATGGAACATTCTAACTGGTAACGTAGTCCTGTAAGTAGGCGGGCCTTTGCGTTGCCCGGCTGGAGCTGCACAGTTCAGTTTGCTGGTTGCCCTCACGCAGGTTGGATGGACATGTCGCTTCTTCGGACCCGCCTGATGGAACCTCCTGGAAACTTTCGTAGGCCCGGCTTGAACTTCTGGTGGTGGTTCTGCCCAGTCCTCATCGACGTCAGATAAGTCCCGTGATGCATCCGGAACAGTCGGGAGGTGGTGCTGCTCGAGTTGTGGAGGAATCACTGTTGGTTGTCGGAGTGAGGAGTTGGTTAGTTGGCCCCGGAGTTGGTCGATGTGCCTCCTCCAATGTCGTCCGTCCTCGAGTCTTACCGAGTAGGATCTCGGGCCGGTGATGCCGACGATGGTCGCAGGTATCCACAGAGCCCCCCTCTGTGTAATTGTGCGCGTATACCAGGTCGCCTATGCTGAATGATCTGACCTTGCTCGTGGAATCGGGGTGTTTCTGTGGAATAGTTGGGGTGTAGCTGGTCCAGGTGGGACCTGAGATGGCAGCCCATGAGGAGTTCGGTTGGGCTTCTTCCAGTAGTGGGGCTGGGTGAGATGTGTTGTATTAGTAGGTAGTGGTCTATTCGCATTTGCCAGTTGCCCGGGCCCATCTTGTTGAGGGCTTCCTTTGCGGATCTCACCATACGCTCCACCTGGCCATTGGAAGCCGGATGAAACTATGTGACTAGGGCATGTCGGATTACATGTGCCACAAAGAACTCCTCAAAACCCCTGGCCGTGAATTGTGGGCCATTGTCTGACACTAGCACGTCGGGGAAACTGTGAGTTGTGAACAGCTTCTGTAGCACCTTGATGACTGCATCTGTGGTAGTGGATGTCATCAGGACTACCTCTAGCCACTTGGAGAATGCATCCACAATTATGAGGAAAATTTGGCTGTGGACTGGTCCTGCAAAGTCTATATGTATTCTAGACCACAGTGCTTGTGGCCGCTCCCATTCTTTTGCGGGCACCTCTGGGGGAGCTGGTTTGGATTCCTTTCAGGGTGTGCATGTGGCTACCCACTCCTGTATGTCTCTGTCCATGTTAGACCACCACACATAACTCTTTGCCAGTGCCTTCATCTTGACTATCCCTGGGTGTCCCATGTGAAGCGCCTCCAAAACGGCTATTTGTAGATGTTTAGGAATGACCACCTGGTCCCCCCATAGCAGACAACCCTTGATTGCCGACAATTCGTCAGTCTTCAAAACATGCATTTTGTATTCCGGCCCAACCGGCCCCTTGGGCCACCCTCTCCACACCCAGTTCAGAATCTGTTTGATGATGGGGTCCTTTGTGGAGTGGCATGCGACGTCACGGGAGGAGACGGGTTCAGAGTCCAGGCAGTCAAGCAGGAGCACCACGGTCTCAGGGGTGGGGTCATCCAGCAGTTCTGGTAGGTAGCAGCGACTCAATGCGTCACCATGTCCTAGTGTGGTGCCTGGGCAGTGGATGAGCCGATAGGAATACACCACCAGGAAAATAGTCCATCAGGTCATTCGGGGAGAGAGTGACACCGGAGTGGGGAGTTCTCTGACCAACAGTCCCAGTAGAAGCTTGTGATCTGTAATTAGCTCAAAGTCCCTGCTACAGATATTCGTGGAATCGCTTGACTCCCACCCCTGCAACCAGGGCTTTGCGGTCCAACTGGCTGAAGTTCCATTCCGCCACGGACAGTGTCCTTGAGTAGAATGTGATGGGGGCTTCCATACCATTCGGCATCCAATGGCTCAGGAGGGCGCCGATGCCGAATGGGGAGGCGTCGCAGGTCAGCACCAAGGGCAGGGTCTGGCCTTGCACGAGGAAAGAGTCTGCGGATAACAATCCTTTCATGGCGGTGAATGCTTTGGCCTCGGCTTTGCCCCATGTCCACTCCACGTTCTTTGCCAGCAGCTGGTGTAGCAGTTCAGCAGCTGTCGCCTTCTGCTTTAAAAACATGCTATAGAAGTTAAGGAGCCCGAGGAACGCCTGCAGCTTGGTCTGATTCCTCGGTGTGGGGGCTTCCTTAATAGCTTTTATTTTTTGGTTAGTCGGGTGAATTCCCGAACCATCGATCATATAACCCAGGAATTCCACTTTTCGTACATTTATTTTACATTTTCCTGTTTTGAGACGAGGCCCTTGTCTCTGATTCTGCTTGTGATGGCATGTACTCATTTTAAAAGTTGCGCTTCATTTGCGGCCGATACCAGTATGTCGTCAAAATAGGGGACGACTCCAGGTAATCCCTGCAAAAGGCATTCCATGATACTTTGGAACAGTCCAGGGGCGATACTAACTCCGAATTGCAGGTGGTTACATTTGAACGCCCCCCTGTGCGTCACGATGGTCTGAGCCTCTGCAATAGCATCATCTACTGGCAGCTGCTGGTATGCCTGCACCAAATCTAATTTTGCAAAAAACATTCCCGGACCAAGGGAGTGTAACAGATGCTGTACTACCGGTACCGGGTATGTGCTTTGTTGCAATCCTTTGTTGATTGTGCATTTATAGTCAGCGCATATTCTGATAGACCCATCGGGCTTAATGGGGTCATGATCAGCGTTTCCCAGCGGGGATTATCGATTGGTTCGAGGATGCCCTGGCTTACCAATTTATCGATTCCTGTGTCAATTTTTGGACGGAGAACGAAGGGTACTCTCCTGGGCTTAAGTTGAATTGGAGCTATGCTTGGGTATAAGCTAAAGAAAATTGGGTCCCCCTTGTACTCACGCAGATCGGAGGCGAAAACGTCCTCAAACTCCTTAAATATGGTTTTGGTAGCGCTCCCGATGGCGGCGACGGCTGGCCTTTCTCCAGTCTGCTCCTCGTCCATGGCATTGACTTCAGCCACGACCATTCCCAAAACCTGAAACCAGTCCAGTCCAAAAGGCTTTGCAAGTCATCCCTGACTACGATCGCATGTAGGTTCTTTCTGATCTTTTTTTTAAAAAGAATTTTATTGGTTTTTAAACATTTATGGGAAAAGGTAAAGGGGGACATAGAAAGTTTTGGCAGCTCCCACACTAGTGGTAGAAATCCCTCCAAATCTCACAATTTTTACAATATTAAAAACAATGTATAAAAGATGAGCAAAAAACAGAATCTTATTCTACATTGTATCAACCATGTGTTCAATCATTTTTCTTTTGTCACTTTCTAGTATATCAACAATTACAAATATTTCAAATATTATTTTTGTGACCTGAGCCTTTTCGATATTGCTCCCTCCTCCCTGTCCCCAGATGGAGCCACCACCCCTCCTTCATATCTTGCACCTTGGTACCCTTTTCACTACCTTCGCTGTGTTCATCCTCTAGGAGAGAGAAATGTTTTTTAATGAAGGTGTTAGGGTTCTAAATACCATGCAGAATTAAATCATTGTCCAAGGCAAAAACATCCTTAAAGGTCCAATTTATTCTACAGGCAAGTTAGCACCTCTATGGAATTCCAACTCTGATTTGCATCCTGGAATTCCACCCAGTTGAAAGTTCATGATCTATCCCCATACCCACAAATCCATCACATGTTCCAATCATCATCTTCCACGCTGGCATCTACACCCCTCTGGTTCCGGTCAGGTGTCGAGGTGCAGAGACAAAAGATGACCTTGAGCTTCTATAAAAGAATGACAACATACATTCCACAATCCTACTCCTTTCTATTCCCCCCTCCCAACTACTACACTATTGAAACAGCATAGAAAATTATAAGAAAGTGTGGCAGGCCAAAGATCCTAAAAAAAAAATAACTACAGGCCTGACAGGTGGCCTCTCCTCAAAAGAAAACGTTTCCTGCAAAGAGAATAATATAAAAGTTAACATAACAAAATTAACCACCTCTTCTCCACCCAGGGGAACCTTTTGACTTCTCGGGAAACTTCCCATTGAATTGCTTTCCTAACTTCACCACTTTTAGGTTCCCACTGTTCACCCAAGTAGCTTCAGACCAGGGGTAACCGTTCCAATGCACTAAGTACTGTAAGCGACCCCTATTCAGCCTGAAATCTACAATTTTTTCCACCTCAGATTGTGTTTCCCCTTCTATCACTACAGGAGGAGATTGAGCTTGGGTGGATGCTCTTTTGTTAGACCCAATTACTGGTTTCAACAAGCTACAATGAAATTCTGGGTCAATTTCCCCTAGACTTCTGGGTAGACGGAGTTGAACTGTAACTGGGTTAACTATCTTCACTATTGGGAATGGACCTAGAAATTTTGGACCCAATTCCTTGCTAGGCATTTCTAATCTTATGTATTTGGTAGATACAAAAACATTGTCCCCCACACATTAGGGGTTTTGGAGCGAGCAATGTTGATCATCTTGCTTCTGGTAGGCTTCTGCCGCAACTGCTAGAGCCTTCTTCATATTCTCCCATCCTTTCTTTAGCATGTCCATCCATTCACTCAAAGACATGAAGGAAGGAGGTTCTCTAGGCAACTCAGGCATGGCAACAACTTCCATGCCACTGGTAATCTGGAAACCCGCTAATCCTCTGCTGCTGTGGACTGCATCGTTGTACGCCACTTCGGCGAAGGGTAGCAAGTCCAACCAGTTGTCGTGCTGATAGTCCACAAAACACCGGATGTATTGTTCCACCACCGCATTGGCTCCCTCTGCTGTGCCGTTCATGCTGGGATTGTCAGGGGGGAAAAAAAACACCCTGGAAAAATGTGAGATCAATGGACTGGGCTGATTCCCTTCAGCATATCATTTGAGATATTAAGAAAAGAAATAAAAGTCTTTAAGAAGTATATTCTAATTAATAAACAAACTTTAATAATAAAATAAAACAGAAAATTAACTAATGGTTACATTTTGATAATAAAGGCTCCGGTTGCCAGCTCCCTGGCAATCGGACAAAGAACAAAGGAATAATAATTTCTGGAATGTGTGACGCATGCGCAATAAATCACTTTCAGATAACATTTTGTTTTATGACCTGCGCAATAAAGCTTTCTTAGTTTAACTCTTGAATGTCAGTTCAGTCAGTTCAGGCCTAGCAAACTTTTTAACATCGTGACAGGGATGAACCTCTAAGCTCAGTTCTTGTGTGGACCCAATGGATCTCAGGACTTCTCTCCAGAACTTGGCTGTGAATTGGACTCCACGGTCTGAAATGATCCTCTTGGGTACTCCGTGCAGGCGATAAATGTGTTTCACAAACATTTTCGCTAATTCGTTTGCGGATGGCAATCCTGAGCAAGCAATGAAGTGTGCCTGCTTAGAAACCAAATCAATAACTGTCCAAATTACTTTCTGCCCACTGCTGTCTGGGAGTTCCACGATGAAGTCCATTGTGACCTCTTCCCATGGCCATTTAGGGCTCTCTGCTGCAGGTGCTGTAGGTTCTGGGCTCTTGGATTCAATCATCCATGGCTGGCCTATTTCCTCCTCCGAGGCCTCCCCCTTGGTAGGATTCTTCGTCACCTGAAATTGGGGATCCTCTTCCAGAGGTCGTTTGGGCTTTTCCCCCTCCGAGGCCTCCCCCTTAGTTGGACTCTTTGTCACCTTAAGTTGGGGATCCTCCTCCGGAGATTGTTTGCCCTTTTCCTCTTCTGAGGCCTCCCCCTTGGTAGGACACTTCCTCACCTTAAGTTGGGGATCCTCTTCCAGAGGTTATTGGCCCAGATGACTCTTCTGTGGTGGCATCTGGGACCCTCTCTTTACCGCCGTGGTGGTTGGTGCGCACGTTTGTGGCATTGGGGCTGGAGCCAAGCACTCTGACGATCTGTGGCCAAGTTGACAACCATGGTGGCATTTAATTGGCCCCCACAAGGAATGGAACCTAGTTACATCTCTAAACTTAGGAACCGTTTCATCACACTGCCTTGCTCTCCAACTTGCAGCTGCCCCCTTGGTAAACCCTTCTTCCATGGTGGAGATTGCTTCTCTGTAGGAAGGTGGAGTAAGAACCACTTGGGGCCTTGCAGATGCACCTTGTCCCGCTTCCCATCTTGCAGGCCTGGCTGTGGTAATCCCTTCTTCCATGTTGGAGATTGCTATTCTGTAGGAAGGTGGGGTAAGAACCACTTGGGGCCTTGCAGGTGCACATTTTCCCGCCATCCACACTGCAGACCTCTGTTTGGTAATCCCTTCTTCCATGGAGATTTCTTCTCTGTAGGAAGGTCTGCTAAGAACCTTTTTGGGCCTTGCAGGAGAGACTGGAACCGTTGGGGAGGTCAATCCCTCGGTTGGCCACTGCCCAGCTTTCTGCCATGGTGCCATCTGCTGAGGGAGGGCAGGTGCCCACTGGCGTCCCTCCCATTCATGACCTGGGGTTAAGACCCATCCCGGGGTTGCCTCCTTCACAGGTTGCAGCTCAACCAATGATGGCTGGCTAGGGGGGTGATTGTGCCAAGGACCCTCCTGCTGGCTTGGAGGAGTTATGGGCCAAGTAGGTGCCCTCTGCTGGCTTGGAGCATTTCCCCATGCTGATGGCAAAGGAGGTGGCCAGTAGCATCTATTCCATCCAAAATCTGGGAAGAAAACCCAATCTGGTTTACTGGTTGCAGCCCCATTTGTGGTGGCTTGCAAGTGAAAGATGCTGACAAAATCCCTTCTTCCTGCCTCGGTTGAAATTCCCATTTTGAAAGGGAATCTTTCTCCCAGTTAGTTGAAGGGTAATAAGCCATTTCATTTATTGCCGCCTGGAAGGAGCCCAAACCTCCGTTCTAGGGTTTTTTTTTCTCCAAGCCTTGCTTCCAAGCTGGGGGGAAGGAGGGGGAGCATGCACTCACGTTTTGCTGAAGAAGTTTGGTCTGAGACTTTCCTTCCTCTTGTCATTTCTCCTCCTGCATTCCTCCAGATGCAATTAAACTGGAAGCAGCATTCCATTGCCTTTGACGTTCCGCACTCAGCTTCTTATCACCAAAAGCTTCTCATTAATTCTTCGCTGATATTTACGCTGTCCCAGTCAGCATTGGGAATGCCGCGACCCCCATCACCAGCTCTTCCATCACCAGCCCCTCCCCCCTTGAGAGGGGGAGGGTGCTAGTGAATTATTTTAAAGGGGAGAGTTGGAATAATGTTAGGGTTCTAAATACCATGCAGAATTAAATCATTGTCCAAGGCAAAACATCTTTAAAAGTCCAATTTATTCTACAGGCAAGTTAGCACCTCTATGGAAAAATTCCAACTCTGATTTACATCCTGGAATTCCACCCAGTTGAAAGTTCATGATCTATCCCCACACCCACAAATCCATCACATGTTCCAATCATCATCTTTCACGCTGGCATCTACACTATTGAAACAGCATAGAAAATTATAAGAAAGTGTGGCAGGCCAAAGATCCTAAAAAGAACATAACTACAGGCCTGACAAGTAGTTCCAATGTTGCGAAAATACCTAAGCCACACCCCCTTGCTCTTGAAAAAAGATCCGAGGATGTTAAAAATCCCGGAGGACAGGGTGGAATCAAGTTACAGGATGTGGAATGGGTCTGCTCCCACCAATGGCGCATCATTTATTCTTGGGGACAGAACTGTAAGCCAATCCCAACACCTAAAGTCAATTATCTGACAAACCCTGTAAGAAAAAGGGCAAAGCATAGGGAAAACAGACCCTTGCAACAATTGAGAAAAGGGGACTATGTGTTAAGAGTGCTGGAGTTAGGTCAAAGCTTAATTAATCAGTCTGACCCTGCCCTGGGTCAAAAATACAGGTTGTGTCTGTCTGCTGGACCTTTACCTTATCATGCTGTTTCAGTTGAGACAGATATTTGAAACAACAACAACAACAACAACAGCTACAATAGTCTTTGACAAGGGAGGTAGATGGGGAACTAAAATGGCAGAAGCCCAGCTACATGGCGATCTGTATGACACACTAAAAAGACTGGGGATGAGCTGTCTCCCCATCCTTGGCCCCATAGCAGTTGGTGTAGAAATTATAGGGTCACCCTCCTTGTGCATCGAATGATATCAGGAACCTGGCATTCCTGTGGGGTCACTATCAGAGGAACAATGCCCATCTGAAATGTACCTTGCCCCCAGGAAAACCCCTTGTAGACGTAAAATTGACTCGCAGCATATCTTCCTCTGCTCACAAGCTCTTCCAACAGAAAGTCACTTTCTCGCTCCCACACCCACTGGTTTTTAACCAATGGGAGAGGAATATGACCACTGGAAGCTGCCCATTCCAACCACCCCGACTTCCCGTTTGGCTTTCAATGCAATCCACTACAGGAGTTTGTGTTTACTTTTCCCCTGGAAACGCCAGTTCCCAATATCTCTTTGAAGGGCCAGTCCTCAGGAATAAGCTAATGGACCCTAATCAAGAAGTTCCATTACAGCCTCTGAATGGTATGTTCCTAGCAGGAACCTGACAAGTCTGGATTAATGAAAGGAACCTCCGAGCCCATGCCTTCTCCATGAACATTGGTGTATGTGTAGGAGAAAATTGACTTTTCTTTCTATGTGGGAAAAATGTCTATCTGTGCTTGCCCACCAATTGGACTGGCACATGCACCCTAATACACCTCCTCCCCAAAATGGGGGTGGTAAGTGGGGAACAGGCCCTCCCTATACCCCTCATGGGACATGTCCAGAAAAGACCGCTGCTCCGACTTCCACTATTAGCAATCTTGGGAATAGGGACAGCAGTTGGAACGGGTGTAGGTGGAATGAACCTGCTGCGTGGGTGCGTGGCCATGCAGGTGGCAACAAAACACCATGCAGCAGGTTCCAACTGCCACACAGTGCTCTTTGTGAGACACCTTCCACGATAATAGGAGAGGAGAGCCAGCCTGGAATAAAGCAGTCAGTTCTAGGTCCACAAGCCAGAAAGTAGCTGAGAGAAAGGGTGTGGGAGTTGGGAGAAGGCATGGGACGGGCTCCCAGTAGCAGCTGCTCGGATTTGCCATTAGAGAGAGAGAGAGAGAGAGAGAGAGAGAGAGGGAGGGAGGGAGGGAGGGAGGGGGAGGGAGGGAGAGGGAGAGTGCGAGCGTGTGTATCCCTCCTTCTTTTAGCCCAACACTCTCGCTGGCATCCTGGCCAGACGAGAGGGACTGCAGAGGGTCTCCTCGAGTCTAGGGCAGTGAGTCATTCAATGGGAAAGTTGCCTCTTGGAAGAAATGACCCAGCTTGGCTCCTGCTTCATCTCTCCTGCCTCTTCGCTTCTCCGTTCGGCCGTTGGGTGGCAGATCGAAACCGGGAGCCAATCCGGGTTATTCCTTCCAAGAGGCAAGTTTCCCATTGAATGACTCGCTGCCCTAGACTCGGGGAGACCATCTGCAGTCCCTCTCGTCTGGCCAGGATGCCAGCGAGAGTGTTGGGCTGGAGGGATTCCCCCCCCTCTCTCTCACACACACACACACACTATATATATATATCCCTCCCTCTCCCTCCCTCTCTCTCTTTCTCTCATTAAAAGAGAGAGAGAGAGAGTTAGTTAGTTGGTGGGCAGACTTAATAATAATAATAATAATAATAATAATAATAATAATAATAATAATAATAATAATAATAATAACAACAACAACAACAATAACAATAACAACAATAATAATAATAATAATAATAATAATAATAATAATAATAATAATAATAATAATAATAATAATAATAATAATAATAATAATAATAATAATTTAATTTGTTAGCCGCTCCCTCTCCACAAGGGACTCGGGGCAGCGTACAATAAAAACACATACAAATATACATATAAACATACACATACACACATACACATACATACACATACATGGAGGAGGTGACAATCATTAAATACATCACAATAATAATAAAAAATTTGCCATTAAAATATCCCATATTAAAAATTACAAATTTAAAAAAGGACTGTCAGGAGGCATAGGATGAAACTACGGTTGAGCCAGGCCAGATAATTGAAAAAGGTGGGTCTTGAGCTTTACACGGAAGGAGCGGAGATCGGAAGTAGTCCTGATGTCAAGGGGGAGGTCATTCCACAGGGCTGGGCCCATCACAGAGAAGGCCCTGCTCCTGGGTGTCGCCCCCCGACACTGTTTAGCGGATGGCACCCTGAGAAGTCCCTCTCTGTGTGAGCGGATTGGTCGTAGGGATGTATGGGGCAGGATGCGATCCCGCAGATAACTAGGTCCTGTGCCATGGAGCGCTTTGAAGATCGTAATCAAAACCTTGAAACGCACCCGATAGACCACAGGAAGCCAGTGCAGCTCGCGCAGGAGAGGTGTTACAAGGGAGTACCTAGTACTCCCCATAATCACCCGCGCGGCCGCATTCTGGACCAACTGCAGTCTCCGAGTGCATCTCAAGGGAAGCCCATGTAGAGAGCATTGCAGTAGTCTAGGCGAGATGTCACCAACGCATGGGTGACTGTGCGTAAGGCATCCCGGTCCAATAAGGGGCGCAATTGGCGCACCAGGCGGACCTGGTGGAACGCCCCCCTAGCCACGGCTGTTATATGGTCATCCATGGACAGCCGGGCATCCAGGAGGACGCCCAAATTGCGCGCCCGCTCCATGGGGGCCAGTTGCTCGCCCCCGATGGCCAGAGATGGAAGCAACTGGTTGAACCGGGGGGCCGGAAGCCACAGCCACTCCGTCTTGGAGGGGTTGAGTTTGAGTCGGTTGTCACCCATACAGACCCGTACGGCTTCCAGGCACTGGGACATCACTTCGACGGCCTCGTTGGGGTGGTTCGGGGTGGAGATGTACAGCTGAGTATAATCAGCGTACAGATGATATCCCACCCCAAAGCCACGGATGATCTCGCCCAGCGATTTTATGTATGTGTTGAACAGGAGCGGCGAGAGGACCGATCCCTGTGGCACCCCACAAGTAAGGGGGCTCAGGGTCGAACTCTGCTCCCCTGCCAACACACGTTGCGCACGGACGGAGAGGTAGGAGCCGAACCACCGTAAAACGGTGCCCCTAACTCCCAACCCCTCCAGCCGGTGCAACAGGATACCATGCTCGATGGTATCGAAAGCCGCCGAGAGATCTAATAGGACCAGGATAGAGGAACAACCCCTATCTCTGGCCCTCCAGAGGTCATCAACCAACGCGACCAAGGCCGTCTCTGTGCTGTGCCCGGGTCGGAAGCCAGACTGGCGCGGGTCTAGATAATCATTCTCCTCCAGGTGATGTGGAAACTGTTGGGCCACCACACTCTCTACAACCTTCGCTAAAAAGGGAAGGTTGGAGACTGGACGATAATTAGCTAGCTCCGTTGGGTCCAGGGAAGGCTTCTTGAGTAAGGATCTCACAACTGCCTCTTTCAAGGCGGCCGGCAGAGACCCCTCGCCCAACAAAGCATTCACTAGGCCCAGGAGCCACTCACGTGTAACCTCCCAGGATGCCAGTACAAGCCAGGAGGGACACGGGTCCAATAAACATGTGGTAGGTCGCAGACGTCCACGTAACCTGTCCAAATCCTCGATGGCAACCGAGTCAAACTCCTCCCAGTATGGTCTCTCAAGACTCGCCTCGGGCGTCTCCACTAGCCTACTGAAAGGGACCCATTCACTCCGGATTTGAGCGACTTTATCCTGCAGATATTTCCCAAATTCCTCTGCCCTGCCCTGTAGAGGGGCTTCCCGCGGCCTCTGAGACAGAAGGGAGCGGGTCACCCGGAACAGGGCGGCAGGGCGGTTATCTGCGGACGCAATAAGAGCGGCACAATGTCGACGTTTGGCCGCTCTTAATGCCACAAGGTACGTCCTTAAGTAGGTTCGTACCTGTGCTCGGTCAAATTCGGAGCGGGAGGATCTCCAACGACTCTCTAGGCGTCTCTTGTGGCGTTTCATCACCCTTAGCTCCTCGGTAAACCAAGGGGCCCGGGTGGTTCGTTGCCGCAGGAGAGGCCGCAAAGGCGCCACTCGGTCTAGGGCCCCGGCAGTCGCACTATTCCATGCGGCTACCAGGTCCTCTACCCGGCGGCGGGTCAGGTCTCCTCCTAGATGCCCGGCTGTCTATGGATGACCATGTGGCAGCCGTGGCAAGGGGGGCGTTCCACCAGGTTTGCCTGGTGCGTCAATTGCGCCCCCTACTGGACCGGGATACCCTACGCACGGTCACTCATGCGCTGGTGACGTCTCGCCTGGACTACTGCAATGCCCTCTACATGGGGCTTCCCTTGGGACGCATCCGAAGACTACAGCTAGTCCAGAATGCAGCCGCGCGGGTGATTATGGGGAGCTCAAGATACTCCCACGTGACACCTCTCCTGCGCGAGCTGCACTGGCTACCTGTGGTTTTTTGGGTGCGTTTCAAGGTATTGATTACCATCTTTAAAGCGCTCCATGGCACAGGACCCAGTTACCTGCGGGATCGTATCCTCCCGCACACATCCCTACGACCAATCCGCTCTCACAGGGAGGGACTACTACTGGTGCCGTCCACTAGGCAGTGCCAGCGGGCGACGCCTAGGGGTAGGACCTTCTCTGTGATGGGCCCAACCCTCTGGAATGACCTCCCCCCCGACATTAGAACTACCACTGACTTCCGTTCCTTCCGTCAAAAATTAAAGACTCACCTGTTTCGATTAGCTGGCCTGGCACATTCTTAGTTTTTACCTCCCGGTGGATATATTTTAATGGGTAATTTTGGGTAATATTTTAACTCCTGGGTTATTAGAGTTTTTAATGTACTATATTTATTATTCTATATACAGTCTTGCAACCTCCTCCACCTACGTATTTAATTATTTAACTGTTTTATGTATGTATTTTATAACGCATTTTAGTGACTGTACACCGCCCCGAGTCCCTTTCGGGAGAGGGGGCGGTCTATAAATACGAATAATAATAATAAAATAATAATAATAATAAAAAGCTCCGTCTGGAACCTATCTGGTTCCATCAGGCGCTTGGGGCGGAACCATCTAATGCCTTCCGGTTCCGACTCCCCGCAGCGGGGGATAGCACCAGGGAAGTCAAGTCGGAGAAGTGAGTGATCTGACCATGACAGGGGAGTGATAGTTAAATCCCCGATTCCCAGATCACTCGTCCACTGGCCAGAGACAAAAACAAGGTCCAGCATGTGGCCTCCTTCGTGTGTAGGGCCCTGAATTAATTGTGTCAGGTCCATGGCTGTCATGGAAGCCATGAACTCCCGAACCCCCTCGGAAGCTTCTCCCATCGACGGCAGGTTGAAATCCCCCATCACTAAGAGTTTGGGGGTTTCAACCGCCACCGATGCGATCAGCTCGAGGAGTTCAGGCAGGGCCGCTGATGTATAGCAAGGAGCCAGGTATACTATCAGCAGGCCCAACTGCCTCCCTGGGCCCCATCTCACGACAAGGGACTCACACCCGGATGTCTGCAGCACAGTGAACTCTCTCGGCTCTAGGTCTTCCCAGATAATCACTGCGACCCCACCGCCCCTTCCCTGGGCCCGGGGCTGGTGAATGCTCGATAACCTGGTGGGCACATTTCCACGAGGGGTAGACCTCCCTCGTGGCCCAACCAGGTCTCAGTTATCATTGATGAGGGGGGCCTTGTTGACAACGAACCTCGCATTGCATAACAACAGCCTCAGGCCCTGGGTCTGTAGATCCTGACCACCTAGTATGCGGGGGTTGGTACAAGCGACCGGGTATGACCAATAACCACGGTCTCCCAACCGACTACACGTTCTTAATCTGTCCTCGCACCTGCCCCTCCCTACGACCGTTGGTATCAAAGAGCCCTGTATTGGAATGCTATCTTCCCTCTCCTCCCCCACTCCGCTCCCTCCACTCTCGACCACACTCCAAATCTAGAACCCCTTAAAATTTTTAAAAAACGGTTAATTAAAAAGCCCCTTAGTTTACGCTTCCTCTTAGCACTTTGTTAAGTTTGTTTCTCTCTGTGTTGTGTATATATACATGTCTCCATGGATACAATTGTGCAAGCATGTTTTCCTCTTTAAAAGAATTTTTGGATTTCTCCTCACCAAACCTTTAAGACTGAAAGAGTTAGAGTTGAAATATAAAGAGATTGTCAATCGCCATACTGTTAGATTGGTAGGCAATTATGGACTATCTTGATTATATCTTACTTAGAAAGAATATGCTTCTGTATGGTTGAGAAAAAGATCAAACTTCATTCCATGAAAACCCAACAAAGTTCATAGGGAGGGATTCTTTCTACGATGGGCTTCTTGGGTCAACAGTGAATATCAGTTATCAAAAATGTAGGTAGAAAATTAAGCAGGCAATAGGCATTACAAAAAGGGAAGCCAACTTTCTGAATTCTGTTCTGTTTCTTTGCTCTTAGTGACTTATAAATAGACTAATGCTCTGAAAACCTGACCTAAATTACTATATATTTTAAATAGCTGTAAAGCTATGCTGAAAAAGTTGCTCTCAAGGTATTGTGATAAATTCAATAAAAAGGGAATTCTCGATGGACTTAAGGAGAAATGAGAGCATTGGATAGGAAATGGACAAATAAAATTACCAATCAAAGAGAATATTTGCACTTCAGAGTTGAAATGAGATGTTCTCTTACTCGTTCCTCTTTTCTCTCTCTCTGTTACTCTCATCCTCTTTCTCTTTGTCTCTCTTCTCTTTCTCTCTCCTTCTTTTCCATTCTTCTATCACTTCTCCCTTCTCTCACCCTCTTTCTCTTTGTCTCTCTTTCTCTCTCCTTCTTTCCCACTCTTCTGTCACTTTCTCTCTCCTTCTCTGTCCCTTTCTGTCTCTCTTCCCTCTTTCCCTCAGCAGAACTGACTGCTGACTCCAGGCTGGCTCTCCTCTCCTATTATCGTGGAAGGTGTCTCACAAAAAGCACTGCGTGGCAGTTGGAACCTGCTGCATGGTGTTTTGTTGCCACCTGCATGGCCACGCACCAATTAGAGGCATCCCGACCACGATGGAGCCAAAATTTCTTCTTTTTAAAAAATATTTTTATTCTCTTATGTATAGTTACAGGTATACCTCCACAGGGTTATTGTTCTCTTTTTTAAAAAAAATAAAGCTTTTTACTTTTTCATTTCCATACAAATAACCACATGTATACTGTTACATAACCAACATAATTTTGTATTATTAAATATTTACGTCAATTCATTTACCCTCAACCCCCAATAACAATTATTGGCTCTTCTGCTCTCCATACACCATATTTGTACCTTATCCATCACTTTCTTCTCCCTCTCTCCTCCCCCTCCCTACCTCCTTTCTTCCCTCTGTCCTCCTTCCCTTCTCTACTTCCTCTTCCTCTCTCCTTCTCCTCTCTCCCCTTTCTACTCTTTCTTTCTCTCTTCCTCGTCTCCCCCGCCCTCTCTCCTATCCCTCTCTTCTTCCCTTTACCTCTCTCCCCTCTTCCACACTCTTCATCTCATTTACTTGGTGTATTTCAGCCTCTGAACGGGCTCCATTTTATGTTGATGGTATTTATAATTTCATTTCAATAAACATCTTTAATTTTAACATATATCTTCCTTCCCCTTTTTTGGAAAGAAAAAAAGTATACATATATAACAATTATAATTTTAAACCTACATGGTTATTGTTCTTATTTATCTTCATCGCTTTTACATACTTGTTTTTTCATATAAAAGTTTAAAGTATACTTTCTGGGTTGCTTTGTTTACCATCCCATACCCCTATTTTGTGTTATAGCACCCTATTTTTTTTCTTTTCACCCTCCCTCTCTTCACTACTTTCTTTCTTCCTCCTCTCCTTAAC
>NW_028113420.1:0-25573 GCF_964273705.1 Natrix helvetica
CTCCTTTGTGGTGTGGAGTGTGATGTATGCCAGCACAAGCTACCGTCTAACAGAGCACTTTGTATAAGCCTAATTCCTTATGATTCTGGTAGCAATCCCAGCCTCTGCCTGTAAGCGTCTGATGGCTATTCAGCCATTCTACATTTCTAGGTTATTTTCACCACTTGTCATCCCTAATAGAATCACGGTTGGCAATCCAACCCATGTTTCTCCTGTGGTCACTCTCCGGGATGAATAGTGTTACCGTTGGGTGACGACACCTAAGCAGCTCCTTTGTTTCGCCATGAATCAAAATGCTGTAGTGTTTCCTTGAGTCATGGCTGCAAGGTTTAATTGTTTCCACTGAACCTTTGGAAGGAAGGTAGTTTCAATTAAGATTTAAGGTCTTCGTTTCCTGCACCAGACCCCGGGAGCAGAAGAGAGCGAGAAAGGGGGGGAGAGAAAGAAAGAGAAAGAGGGAGAGAGGGAGAGAGGGAAAGAGGGAGGGAGAGAGAAGGAGGAAGGGAGGGGGAGAGAGAGAAAGGGAGAAAGGAAAAGAGAGAGGGAGGAAGGGAGAGAGAGAGAAGGAGGAGGGAGAGAAGAGAGAGAAAGGGAGGGGAGAGGGGGAGAGAGAAAGAAAAAGAAAAAGAGAGGGAGGGGGAGGGACGGAGAGAAGGAGAGAGAGAAGGTGGGAGGGAGGGAGAAAGAGAGAGGTATACAACATTACCTTTAATATTTTGCTCCCTCCATTCCCCTGCTTATTAATGCTGGTGGCACAGCAATGCTCCTTGCACATGATTTATAATGAAAGGGGGGGGGGGGGAATGATTAATACCAGGCAGGAGCAATAAACTCAGAGATGACGATAAGAGAGACCGGAAGGAACATGTGGATTAATCTTGCATCCTTTTGAAGTTGTATTGCTTCTTCCTTCCTTCCTTCCCTCCCTCCTTCCCCTCTACTTTTCTTCCTTCCTTCCTATTTATCCATCCATCCATCATCTATCCATCTTCTATCATGTCTGTCTTAATGTATTGATCTATATGTCTGTCTATTTCACCTTTATTACTTCTGCAAATAACTCAAGGCAGCGAACGGGTGTATACTCCTTTCTCCTCTTTTCCCCATAACAACAGCCCTGTGAGGCGAGTTGCTCTGAGAGAGAGGGAGCGCCCCAAAGTCACCCAGCCAGCTTTCATTCCTAAGACAGGACTTGAACTCACAGTTTTATTCTATTCTATTCTATTCTATTCTATTCTATTTATTCTAGTCTAGTCTAGTCCAGTCCAGTACATTTTATTCCTATCCCTATTTTATCCCTATCCCTATTCTATTCTAGTCCAGTCCAGTCCAGTCCAGTCCATTTTATCCCTATCCCTATTTTATCCCTATCCCTATCCCTATCCCTATCCCTATCCCTATCCCTATCCCTATCCCTATCCCTATCCCTATCCCTATTCTATTCTATTCTATTCTATTCTATTTATTCTATTCTAGTCCAGTCCAGTCCAGTCCAGTCCATTCTATCCCTATTTTATCCCTATCCCTATTCTATTCTATTCTAGTCCAGTCCAGTCCATTTTATCCCTATCCCTATTTTATCCCTATCCCTATTCTATTCTATTCTATTCTATTCTATTCTATTCTATTCTATTCCAGTCCATTTTATCCCTATCCCTATCCCTATTCTATTCTATTTATTCTATTCTATTCCAGTCCAGTCCATTCTATCCCTATTTTATCCCTATCCCTATTCTATTCTATTCTAGTCCAGTCCAGTCCATTTTATCCCTATCCCTATCCCTATTCTATTCTATTCTATTCTATTCTATCCTGGATCAACCAACCACTCTCTTATTATTTTTACGTGACAGAAGGCTCGAATTCTTAGCTACTGTGGCTTTCATGCTAATATTGATTTGATTCTTACTGACCCGGAATTCAGTAGGAATAAAATCCAATCTCTTCGGGATGGATTCCATCTCTCTTTGGTCACTGTTGGGAGATGAGCCACCGTAAATATGAATTACATATTTAAATAAATTATTTCAGAGGGCAATCCATGGCACAGCTTCTAGGCTAGTCATTGGGACCAGAATATTAAACTTGAGCAATCGATCATGTCAAACCCAGTTAGGATATTTGGGAGCTCCAACCTACTCACATCTGCAGGTATTTTCCTTGTAGTTACAGACTAGTTTATCATTTAGATTCAAAACAGTGGACTATTATTATTATTATTTTAATTAGAATTGCAGCCAAATAATAGTGCTGACTTCCCGTTTTCATTTGAAATTGACTCAGCCCCCAAAAGCCGACAATGTGTTTCCTAAGTACAAAGGAAAGTTTTTTTTTATGGTGGAACTGGTGTGTCTAATTAATGCGCGCGCACACACACAAACAGACACTATTCAAAACGGCGGTAGAGAAATTAACAGCTCCCCTGTTGTTCTGAGGAATTTTGGTTGATAGCTGCAATCACAATTCTCCTTATCGTTTCTGTCAGCAATTGCGTCTCGCATGGCAAGACGGTTTCCCCAGTGGAGAAATTTTCAAAGAAACTAAGGATAGAAGCGACACCTTGACGTGTAGAATAGAATAGAATAGAATAGAATAGAATAGAATAGAATAGAATAGAATAGAATAGAATAGAATAGAATAGAATAGAATAGAATAGAATAGAATAGAATAGAATAACAGAGCTGGAAGGGACCTTGGAGGTTTTCTAGTCCAACCCCCTGCTTAGGCAGGAAACCCTACACCACTTCAGACAAATGGTTATCCAACCTTCTTAAAAACTTCCAGTGTTGGGGTATTCACAACTTCTGGAGGCAAGCTGTTCCACTGATTCATTGTTCTAACTGTCAGGAAATTCCTCCTTAGTTCTAAGTTGCTTCTCTCCTTGATTAGTTTCCACCCATTGCTTCTTATCCTACCCTCAGGTGCCTTGGAGAATAGCTTGACTCCCTCTTCTTTGAGGCAGCCCCTGAGATATTGGAACACTGCTATCATGTCTCCCCTAGTCCTTCTCAGCCTTCCGTCCTTCCAAGGTGGATAAAATGAGGACCCAAATTGTTGGGGGCAAGAGGCTGACTCTGTAAAACCGCTTAGAGAGGGCTGTTAAAGCAGTAAAGTAAAGGTTACCCTTGCACATATGTGCTAGTCGTTCCCGACTCTAGGGGGCGGTGCTCATCTCCGTTTCAAAGCCGAAGAGCCAGCGCTGTCCAAAGACGTCTCCGTGGTCATGTGGCCGGCATGTCTAAACGCCGAAGGCGCACGGAACGCTGTTACTTTCCCACCAAAGGTGGTCCCTATTTTTCTAATTGCATTTTTTACATGCTTTTGAACTGCTAAGTTGGCAGAAGCTGGGACAAGTCACGGGAGCTCACTCCGTTACGCGGCGCTAGGGACTTGAACCGCCAAACTGCCGACCTTTCTGATCGACAAGCTCAGCGTCTTCGCCACTCAGCCACTGCATCCCAATGAAGCAGTATAAGTGCTATTGCTATTGCTACAAAGGGAGATTTGTTTATTTTTCAAAGGTTTTGCACATCCTTTCGCAATGCTTCGAGGACTTCAAATTAGACCAGAAACGGCAAAAGGGTGGGGCCCGGGACATCTGGCTAATGCTTATAATTATTCACTGTGTCCTTTATTTAAACTTTGCTGAACTCATTCAAACATGCTATTTGTTTTACCCTGCAAATCCAATAAGGCGTAGAATAACCCTTGCTTACAATTGTTTTGGATATTCTGATTTTTCGGGTGTAGCCAGCTGCACGAGAAAAGAACATAAAGTAAGAAAAGAAAAGAAATACTTAGGACATTCTGCCTGCACAATCCAGTCTTGGATGATTTATTTGTTTCTGCATCTGCTAATTTTCTTGCAAATCACTATCCTTTTTGCTTTTCTTTTTTTTAAATCCATATCCACGCGATTTATATGGTTTGACGGCGATCCTTGATTGCGTATATGCAGGAGTGGCCAAAATTGTGGAAACCTTTTAGGAAAAGTGTATTTTCTAAAACTAGCTAATAACCACTTCTTTTTTTTTGGGAGTAGTACCATAACATTACATATCAATGGAAAGTTACTTTTAATCAAGAATGCTATTAGAAGAGCAGTTATAAAGAAGAAAAGTGAAACATATAGAAAAAGCGAGATACACAAAATGATCACCATATATCTGTTAATACTTAGTTGAGTAACCTTTAGCATGAATTATGGGCCTTACAACGTCTTCCCATGGAGTGAACCAAGTCTTTTAGCTCTGCGGCTGTTATAATGTGAACGCAAGATTGAATGACTGCTTCTATTAACAGGGTTTTATTGCTGGCTATATTTGGCTATAACTTTTCATAGAATACAGATAATTGAACAAACTTTGTTGCATTGCATTCTTGATTAAATTATTTTTCCATCGATATATGCTTTTATGGTACTGCTCCAAAATAAAATGGTGTTATTAGCCATCAAACCTTAAAAATACATTTTTCCCAAAAGATTTCCACAATTTTGGCCACTACTGCACATTGAATTGATACCCGGCTGGGGCCAAATACCACTTATAATTCACGCTTGTGGATTTAAAGTTCATGAAACTATGAACTGAGTTTCCCAAATACAGGTATAGTTCTCGACGTACAACGGTTTGTTTAGGGACCGTTCAAAGTTACAACTGCACTGAAAAAAGAGAGACTTACGGCCGCTTTTCACACCAACGACCTTTGCAAGCATCCCTATGATCCTGTGATCAAAATGGCAAGAAAGAAAGGTCGTAAAGAGGGGCAAAATTCACTTAACGACTGTCTCGCTTAGCAACAGAAATTTTGAGCTCCATTGTGGTCGTAAGTTGAGGACTACCTGCATGGGCAAAACTTAGTTTAGAATTGTTTCAAACAGGCTTACCATTCCTTCTGCAGAAGATTATTCTATGGGTTGCTTAGACCCCAAAACCAGGGCTTGTCAGTGTATTACGACAGCTAGTCCTTGAGTTATGACCACAATGGAGCCCAAAATTTATGTTACTACAGTGAAATATGTGTTAAGCGAGTTTTGACCCGTTTTACGACTTTTCTTGCCACGGTTGTTAAGTGAATCTCTGCATTCGTTAAGTGAGTCACACGCTTGTTAAGGGAATCTGGGTTCCCCAATCGACTTTGCTTGACAGGTCGCACGAGGAATCGCGTGGCCCCAGGACACTGCAACCATCATAATTTGAATTCCACCTGAATTTGGATGCAATGGTCATAAGTGTGAGAAGTGGTCTTAAGTCCCTTTTTCACTGTTGTAACTTTAAACCACCGTTGTAAGTCGAGGGCTGTTGGTGCTTTGATCTTCCCCGTCGCTTGTATTGGTGAAGCTTCACTTGTCCCATTTGAATGTTCTACCACGGCTGCATTCACACAAAATGTTGAACTTGGTTGAGGAATTCATGGAGGTTGTCATTTCGATCCCCCTCTTTACCTTCTGGCCTGGATCTGGAATTAGCACCATGGGAGCGGCACTGTTTTGACCCGGGCGTCACCAGATCACGAAGCAAACTCCTTGTTCCCGACAAAACCCCTTTTTATGAAGCTCGTGTGAATTCCCCTTGTTCAAATCCAGCAAAATCCCGGCAAACAGTCTTTCAAGGGTGAATTTACAACCACAGACCTTATCAGGCTTGGAGAGCTGCCAGGCCGATATCTTACAAAATGCAACGCTGTACAAGAAAATACTTGAGAAGGAGTCTCTGAGAGTCACAAACAAATCTTCACACTAATTAAGTGAACTAATTGTCTCCTGCAAACTCCACTCCCCTTTCACTCCTCTTTATTCCCTATGGGAGGGGCCATTTACCATCCACTTGTGCCTTTATTCCCACCCCTGTTCTTTAGCTGTTCCCTTCGTCTGGCAGCTCTGCGCATGCGCACACAGGGAACAGGGTCCAGCTGTTCTTCTGCTTCATTGATGTCTGACTCCGAAGGCAGCTGGTAACTGTCAGACGGCCCTGGTCCCCCTCTCTGCCTCCGACACAGAGCCCTCCTCAGAGCCTTCCCCAGACTCCAGGACTGGCCCAGGTTCCTCCCCAACCTCCTCACTGTCTGAGTTTGCCACCAGCTCCGGGTGGGCCACAACATCCTCTAAGAAAGTGGGTGAGAAAGTGTCAGCTGTTGCATTTGTCAAATAACGTTCTCGTGTTGTTGTGCTTCTTTCGTCCAGGTGCCCGTGGTTGACCAGAGCCATCTCCCCAGCTGTTCCACTCTACAATGGGCTCGTATTCCTGTTTGTGCTTGCAAACTTCAGCATGGCCACGTTTATGGACCCAGGAGTCTTCCCACGAGGTAAATCAGGAATTTCAGAAGTGCGGAAAGGAAGGAAGGCCTATCCTACCATTTCTTGTAAAATCCCTTGGAAAGGCTGATGAGGTTGTAGAAACCTCAGGTGTGAGAAGGAACAGGATCCACACGATAAACTATTTCATTGCTAAAAGCCTACACACAGGAATCTTCTCAGCTAATCTGCTAAGATTTAGATAAGGGTCAACAGCCTCAAGAGAGGTTGAACTTTCTTTGTGGCTAGGCCATGGGTGTCAAGGTCAAGGCCCAGGGGCCAGATCCGACCCATGAGGTGCTTAGATCTGCCCTGCGGAGCTACCCTGGAAACAGAGAACGACCAGCCCGTGGTGCCTCTGCCAGCGAAAACGGAGCTCGAGAGCCCGTTTTCGCTGGCAGGGGGTTGCAGGAGGCCATTGAAGCCGAAAACGGAGCTCGAGAGCCCGTTTTCGCTGGCAGGGGGTTGCAGGAGGCCATTGAAGCCGAAAACGGAGCTCGAGAGCCCGTTTTCGCTGGCAGGGGGTTGCAGGAGGCCATTGAAGCCGAAAACGGAGCTCGAGAGCCTGTTTTCACTGGCAGGGGATTGCAGGAGGCCATTGAAGCCGAAAACGGAGCTCGAGAGCCTGTTTTCGCTGGCAGGGGGTTGCAGGAGGCCATTACAGCCTAAAACAGAGCTCGAGAGCCTGTTTTTGCTGGCAGGGGGTTGCAGGAGGCCATTGAAGCCGAAAACGGAGCTCGAGAGCCCGTTTTCGCTGGCAGGGGGTTGCAGGAGGCCATTGAAGCCGAAAACGGAGCTCGAGAGCACATTTTCGTTGTGCCTCATTGAACTGTTTCTTTGTGTCCTCCGACCCTCCCGAGCAGCCGACGAAGACGAGGATAAAGATGACGACTTCCGAGCTCCGCTCTATAAGAACGTGGAGATCAAAGGCATCCAAGTTCGGATGAAATGGTGCGCCACCTGCCACTTCTACCGCCCTCCGCGTTGCTCCCACTGCAGCGTTTGCGACAACTGCGTTGAGGTAAGGACGAGCCTGATTTTCCTGTACGGGCAGAGTTGTAAACTTGCCGTAGAAATATAGCTCCACACGATCCCTTGAGTTATTCACTTTATAGTAAAGGCAATATCAATTCAACAGATTAACAGAGTTGAAGGGACCTTGGAGGTCATTTAGTCCAACCCTCCTTGCCTTTAATCGCCTTGCAGTCCAAGGGAGTCTTCTCCAGCACCAGAGTTCAAAGGCCTCCATTCTTTGGCGCTCAGCCTTCCTTATGGTCCAACCTTCACAGCCATCCATTGCAACTGGGGAAACCAAAGCCTTGGCTATACGCGCTTTTGTTGGCAGGCTGATGTCTCTGCTTTTTAGTCTGCTGTCTAAATTTGCCATAGCTTTCCTCCCCAGGAGCAAGAGTCTTCTAATTTCTTGGCTCCAGTCCCCATCTGGGGTGATCTTGGAGCCCAGGAAAATAAAATCTGTCCCGACCTCCATTTCTTCTCCATCTATTTGCCAGGAATCGAGAGGGTCGGATGCCACGATCTTAGTTTTCTTAATGTTGACTTTCAAGCCAGCTTTTGCGCTCTCCTCCTTCACCTGCATCAAGAGGCTCTTTAGTTCCTCCTCACTTTCTGCCATTAGAGTGGCGTCATCCGCCTATCTGAGCTTGTTGATATTTCTCAATCTTAATTCCAACTTTTGATTCAACTTGCTCCCCCTTTCTCATGATGTGCTCTGCATATAAGTTCAATAGGCAGGCGACAGTACACAGCCATGATTGCGAACCTATAGCATGTGTGCCGGAAGTGGCATGCGGAGTCATGTTGCCCGGCGTGTGTGGCATCGCCCATTCCTCTTCCGGGTTTCTGACGCGCGAGTGCACGCGGCGATCAGCTGGCTTTTGTGCGTGTGGCAGTACCAGAAACCGGAAGAGCTCCTCTTCTGTTTTCTGGTGTGAGCATGCAGCTGATCGGCGCATTCACACGCGCGGCAGTAACCAGAAGACTTGCTGGGCCGTGCCAGAAACCAGGAATTCGTTTTCTGGTGCGTGTGTGCCCCCTGTGCAGCTCCTCTTCCTGGTCCCGGCCCAGACGTGCAAAGTGCTCGCACGCAAATCGCTTGCGCAGATGCAAAGTGCTCCCCTTTTGGCACTCGTTGCCGCGCACTCAGTGCCCAAAAGGTTCACCATCAGTGGTATAACAGCCTTGCCGGACTCCTTTCCCGATTTTGAGTGGTTCCGTGTCCATTTCTCACTGTTGCTTCTTGACCCGCATAAAGATTCTCGAGAGACAAATGAGATGGTCTAGGATTCTCTGTTCTGCTATGTTAAATTAGATGCCTTCATTCTACTCGACGGATATTTATGACACGGAACAAAGCCAGACCATAGTGATCTCGGCTGCAAACGCACAAATATCTTATTCTTAAGCGAGGTACTTCTTCCCTTTTTCTATACCTGGCACCTTCTAAGTTTCTTTCCCCCTGCCAGACCCCGTTGACCCCCCTTGGCAGTCTTTGGAAACCGTTTTCTGACGTCGTCGGTTGTGCAGTTGAAAAAAAAAGGAGATGAGAATCAACTCCGGGCAGAGAAATTCATTAAAAGGAGTCAGCCGGAGCAGAACATAAAACGCATTCCTCTTCATTAGAGGGATGGCTGGGGTGAAGGTTAGCGAGGAGAATTTATTGGCTGAGAAGACAATAGGATTTTATGTCATGGTAGTCGTAGTGTTTTATTGAGCAGGCGGTTTATTGCCAGGAAATCCTCTTTGTCTTTGTCACACAAATATCCCTTAAATCCCCCCCTCTCTCTGTCTTTCTCTGTCTTTCTGTCTTTCTCTGTCTTTCTCTCTCTCTCTCTCTTTATCCCTCTATCTCTGTCTTTCTCTATCTCCCTCTTTCTCTCTGTCTCTCTCTGTCTCTGTATTTCTGTCTTTCTGTTTGTGTCTGTGTGTGTGTGTCTGCCCTCCTTTCTCTCTTTCTCCCTCTTTCTCTGTCTTTCTCTCTCTGTGTGTGTCTCTCTCTTTCTCTGTGTCTGTCTCTCTCTGTCTTTCTCTCTGTCTCTCTCTGTCTTTCTCTCTCTCTGTCTCTCTCTCTCTGCTTCTCTCTCTCTCCCTCCCTCTCTCTGTCTTTCTCTTTTCTCTCTCTCTCTCTTTCTCTCTCTCTCTCTGTCTCTCTCTGTCTTTGTCTTTCTGTCTGTCTCTGTCTTTCTTTCTCTCTGTCTCTCTCTGTCTCTCTCTGTCTTTGTCTTTCTGTCTGTCTCTGTCTTTCTCTCTCTCTTTGTCTCTCTCTCTGTCTCTCTCTCTCTTTGTCTTTCTCTCTCTCTCTCTCTCTCTCTCTGTCTTTCTCCCTCTGTCTCTGTCTTTCTCTCTGTCTCTCTGTCTTTCTCTCTCTCTCTCTCTGCGTCTCTCTCTCTCTTTCTCCCTCTCTCTGTCTTTCTCTCTTTTCTCTCTCTTTCTCTCTGTCTGTCTGTCTGTCTCTGTCTCTCTCTGTCTTTGTCTTTCTGTCTGTCTGTCTTTCTCTGTCTCTCTCTCTGTCTCTCTCTCGCTCTGCCTGACAATTTGATAGCTGCTTTAGTTTGGCAAGATTCTGTCTATAGATGAGGAACAACAAAGGACTTTGCTCAGAAGTAACTCCATGTGTCTTTCTCGGTTCTTGGAGGCCCGACAGGTTGATAGTGTTGTTGTGATTGTTATTATTATGTTTCTCATTATTCATGTGTACACCAAGTTATGCCTGCATTGTGACACTGTCTCTCCTGTTGTTTCACCAGGATTTTGATCATCACTGCCCTTGGGTTAATAACTGTATCGGAAGACGAAACTACCGCTATTTTTTCCTCTTCTTGCTGTCTTTAAGTGCCCACATGGTCGGCGTATTCACCTTCGGGCTTATCTATGTCTTACATCATGCTGAGAAAGTGGGTGTGGCCCACACCGCCGTTACGTATCCTCCTTTTGGGGTCTTCTCCAGTGGTGGGATTCCTTTTTGGCTTGGTGGGTGTGGCTTGGTGGGCATGGCAGGGGAAGGATACTGTAGAATCTCCATTCCCTCCCGATCAGCTGGGACTCGGGAGGCAGAGAATAGATGGGGGCGAGGCCAGCCAGAAGTGGTATTTGCCTGTTCTCCGAACTACTCAACATTTTCACTACCGGTTCTCCAGAATCTGTCAGAACCTGCTGAATATCCACCTCTGATTCTCTCGGGTTCAACCCGGCCAATTGAGGCTCGGGTCAACAGGAAAGTGATTCTTTCTACCGTAATCCCGTGCCAAATGGGACAATAATTTTCAGGGTTTCCTTAACGTCAGCATCCAGAATGACAGTCATGTGTATCGCTGGGCTATTCTTCATCCCAGTGGTTGGCTTGACTGCTTTCCACATTGTTTTGGTGGCCCGAGGACGCACAACCAACGAGCAGGTAAGACGGCTTTTCTATCTATCCTATTACTCCTGGGATTATTTGCTATTCCTTGCACCACCAGAGCAGTTGGCCATACCTATAGTCCTCAACGTACAACCACAATTGATTAAAAACCACGGGTTGTCAATTTATTACTTACAAGTAGCCCTTGAGTTCAAAAGGTAAAGGTTTCCATCGTGCATATGTGCTAGTCGTTCCCGACTCTAGGGGGCGGTGCTCATCTCCGTTTCAAAGCCAAAGAGCCAGCGCTGTTCAAAGATGTCTCCGTGGTTATCTGGCCGGCATGACTCAATGCCTAAGGCGCATGGAACGCTGTTCCCTTCCCATCAAAGGTGGCCCCTATTTTTCTACTTGCATTTTTTACGTGCTTTCAAACTGCTAGGTTGGCGGAAGCTGCGACAAGTCACGGGAGCTCCCTCCATTTTGTGGCGCTAGGGATTCGAACTGCCGAACTGCCGAGCTTTCTGATCGACAAGCTCAGTGTCTTAGCCACTGAGCCACTGGGTCTCTGTCTTTGAATTCTGATCACAATTGAGCCCAAAATTTCTGTGGCTAAAGTGTGACATTTGTTAAGTGAGTTTTGGCCCCATTTTACGACTTTTCTTTGCCACATTTGTTAAGTGAATCGTTGCGATTCTTACGTCAGTCACACGATTGTTCAGCGAATTCTAGCTTCCCCGTTCACATTGTTTGCCAGAAGGTCGCAAAAGGGGATCATACGATCCCGGGGCACTGGAACTGTCATAAATGTGAGTGAGTGACCAAGCGTCTGAATTTTGGTCATGCGACCATGGGGATGCTACAACGGTCGTAAGTGTGAAACATGGTCATAGGTTACCTTTTTCACTAAATTATCATTAAATGAAGTTGCAGTGATCCACTTAGCAACTGTAGCAAGAAAAGTCGTAACACGGGTCAAGACTCACTGAACAACTGTCTCGCTTAACAACAGAAATTTCGGGTTCCATTGTAGTCATAAGTCTAGAAATACCCGTACAATCCTCTCCCCCTCCTCCCCTCGTTCCCAAGCCCAAGAAATTAGGGAGGGTCCCTTCTGAGTCTCTTGCCCCATCCGCTATCCAGCTGTGGGCTATGCTGCCTCTTATCTGATGGTTCCATAGGCAGCATCTCTCCTCCCTCCACCTCCCAAGGTCTTTCTCAGCTCTCCCTTTTTCAAACTGCCCTCCTTGTTTTTAATTCCAGGTAACGGGTAAGTTCCGTGGAGGAGTCAATCCTTTTACTCAAGGATGCTGTGGGAACGTGGAACATGTCCTCTGTAGCCCCCTGGCTCCTAGGTGAGATCTAAGGAGAAGCACCGAAGATTGATCATTAACCCCAATGCTGGGTTTGTGGGGATGAGAGCTTGGGGACTGGACAAGCTGGTCCTCACTGATTTATTGATTATATTTTGAAACTGTACAAATGATAGATGCAGATGTTAACCCCTTGGTGTGTAAACGTAGAGTAGAGTAGAGTAGAGTAGAAGAATAGAGTAGAGTAGAGTAGAGTAGAGTAGAGTAGAAGAGTAGAGTAGAGTAGAAGAGTAGAGTAGAGTAGTAGAGTAGAGTAGAGTAGAGTAAGAACAGAATAAGAAATAGAATAAGAATAAGAATAAAAATTAGGATAAGAATAAGAATAAAAATAAGAATAAGAGAATAGAATAGAATAGACTGGACTGAATTACGCTAGTCTAGACTATAAAGACTAGATTAGACTAGAACTAGCCTAGGAAATGTGGAATGGAAGGTAGGGGAAGGGAGGAGAGGAGGAGGAGGCGAGGGGAGGGGAGAGGAGAGGAGAGAGATTATGGAAGAGAAGAGTAGAGTAGAAGAGTAGAGTAGAGTAGAAGAGTAGCGTAGAGTAGAGTAGAAGAGTAGAGTAGAGTAGAATAGAATAGAATAGAATAGAATAGAATAGAATAGAACAACTTTATTGTCACTTTGAATGTACACTAATCGGCATATATTAAAATGAAATTTCCATGCAACAGCTCTCAAAAGGTCATCACCTCCAATATTCACTACATGACTAAATAAATAAATAAATAAATAAATCTATACATCCATACGTATATACCCACATGAGTTATATGACACAGAGAAACAACACAGTCTAGTTTGGATGTAGACATGTACATGGCGAGCAAAACAAATCTTGTGAGTTTACCAGACGGATAGCATAAGGAACAAAGCTGTTACAGAATCTGGTAGTCTCGCTAGAAATATTTCGAAACCTCCTCCCGGAGGGGAGCAACAGAAACAGACCCTAAAGTGAATGTGTGGGGCCTCTACCAATGCTTTGATCTTCTCTGCTGTCCTTATCCCTCTCTGTAGGGACTTTCTATCTGAGGCACTGCTGCCACCAAACCAAACAGTGGTGCAGTTTGTTAAAATGCTCTCTCGGTCAAAAGTCGCCAGGGCAGAAGGAGAAAGATGTGCTCTCCTCATCTAACGCAGGAAATTGTAGACACTACTATCACATGACTTCATCCACCACGAAGCCTTTGCCCGTGGCCTTTCACACCAAAATGGCGTTGTTGTTTTTCCAGTTGATCCCTCTTTGTAGATGATTCGTTTTGCTGCTATATATATTTATTTCTTTATAAGCACCTCTTAACCTCCTCTCTTAGTTGCTCATTCATTGTTCCTTTGCGTAAGCCACTTGTAGACCTTCACCCGAGACACTGAGGGTCTGCAGCCCTCATGAAGGGGTATCTTTTCATGAAAACCACCCGTTTCAAGATCCCGTGGTCTTGCAGGTACATGGTGGATCCCAAGAAGAAGGAGATGATAAGCATGAAGCCGCCTTTCCTGAGGCCGGAACTAAAGGAGCGACAGATCACCGTCAAAATAAGTGACAATGGTGTTCAAGCCAACCTCAACCAGAGCAAGGTGAGGCATTCCTTAAGAGCTATCTTCTACCTGCGATCCACCCATATAGAGAGATCTGTTTCCATGTTTTCCTGGTGGAAGAGTTCCATAAAACTTACCCACGTTGGGCTGAATTCATAAAACATGCTTTTATGAATACGAATATAAATAACTTTCACTAGCATGTTGGGCCAAAGCCAGACAAGCTAAATTATGGTCTAGCAAGTTAGTCACTTATTTCAGGTTTCCATCCCTGCAAAGCAAAAATTCTAGGCATACAATAATTTGTGTAATTATTTATATTTATTTCTTTGTATCCTGCCTTTTATCAATTTTATAAATAGCTCAAGGTGCCCAACATACATAATACTTCTTCCTTCTCCTATGTTCCCCACAACAATCACCCTGTGAGGTCAGGTGGGTTGAGAGAGAGGGATTGGGCCAAGGTCATCTAGCCGGCTTTCATGGCTAAGGCGGGACTAGAACTCCCAGTCTCCTGGTGATCGGCCCAAAGTCACCCAGTTCGGCTTTCACGACAAAGCAAGATTAGAACTCACCATCTCCTGGGGATTGGCCTAAAGTCACCCAGTTGCCTTTCATGCCTAAGGTGAAACTAGAACTTCCAGTCTCCTGGTGATTGGCCCAAAGTCACCCAGTCGGCTTTCACGACAAAGCAAGATTAGAACTCACCATCTCCTGGGGATTGGCCTAAAGTCACCCAGTTGGCTTTCATGCCTAAGGTGAAACTAGAACTTTCAGTCTCCCGGTGATTGGCCCAAAGTCATTCAGCCATCTTTCATGCCTAAGGCAAGACTAAAACTCCCAGTCTCCCAATTATTGGCCCAAAATCACCCAGTCAGTTTTCATAACTAAGCAAGACTAGATCTCACCATCTCCTGGTGATTAGCCCAAAGTCACCCAGCTGTCTTTCATGCCTAAAGCGGGACTAGAACTCCCAGTCTTCTGGTGATTGGCTCAAAGTCATCCAGTTGGCTTTCATCACTAAGGCAGGATTAGAACTCATGGTCTGGCTTCTAGCTTGATGCTTTACCCACTTAGACCAAACTGGCTCCTAGCAAAACATCTTTAGACTACATTAACCAATGCTTTGTTTAACCGTGTGTCAGTGTCTCAAATATCATCCAGAATTAAATCAGAGTCCAAGGCAAAGTATTGCTCAAAGTTCCAATTTATTAAGAGAGACATGTTGGCACAAACTGTGGAAAACCCGAATCTGAAAACTTCCTGGGGTTTCCATCCAGTTGAAAGTTCATGATCTTGCCCCCACACCTACAAATCCATCCCATGGTCCAATCTTCCACTGCCACGCTGGCATTTCCACCCATCTAGTTCTGGTCAGGTGCAGAGACAAAGGATGACCTTGGGCTTCTAGAAAGGAATGTTTTATTTGGACAACAACACATTCTACTCCTTACTATTCCGTCCTCCCAATTCCCCACTCTAATGAAACAGCATAGTAAAATAATAGAGAGAGTGTGGCAGGCCAAAGATCCTAAAAGGAATATGACCGCAGGCCTGACACCGTGGTTTGTTGAATAAATCTCAACTGGATGGGTTCACACAACGTAGGAAGCCATCAACCAGGATGAGCAAAACAGATGTGGCTGTTTTCATACGCTGGCTAAACTCAAATGGAACAAACAATGCTGCAGTTTAACACAATGTGTGAAGGCAGCTATTACCCTGCACAATGTGTAGAGACATCTGGGGAGGGGAGGGGAAGCATGATTTAAGGGTTAGGATAGACCGCTGGGCAACGCTTAACTTTGTTTTGTGATTGTTTTCAGTCTAAAATTAGTCTAGAAGCCCTGGATGAAAATACCATGGATATGCAGCCTCCACTTCCAACCAAGGGGGATTCCAGTAAATACAGCGAACTGGGAAGCACCGAAGGTACAAGATTTGATCTTTTATTTTTTAAATCAAGCGAACGTATGGATTTTCCTCTTTTAAAAACGTTCTTTCTGGCGAAAAAATCACGGCGGCTTGAGCCTCTGATGCAGAAACTACTGGATTCATAGAAACTAAGCCATAGTTTGTTGAACTATGGTTTACTGACTAAGCCATCATTAACTGGGTCCGTATAACACCCTAAGCCAGGGGTCGGCAACCTTAAACCACTCAAAGAGCCACAAAGGTCCTAACCGGAAGCCCCCGCCTGTTTAATTCTGGAGCCAATCGAAAGTCTGGTTCCCCCACCATAGAATCTCCTCCTAGCATGGCATCATTTTTCCTCTGCTGACCGGATGTCCGGTTCCCCCACCATAGAGTCTCCTCCTAGCATGGCATCCTTTTTCCTCTGCTGACCGGAAGTCCGGTTCCCCCACCATAGAGTCTCCTCCTAGCATGGCATTTTTTTTTTCCTCTGCTGACCGGAAGTCCGGTTCCCCCCACCATAGAATCTCCTCCTAGCATGGCATCATTTTTCCTCTGCTGACCGGAAGTCCAGTTCCCCCCACCATAGAGTCTCCTCCTAGCATGGCATCATTTTTCCTCTGCTGACCGGAAGTCCGGTTCCCCCACCATTACAGTCTCCTCCTAGCATGGCACCCTTTTCCCTCTGCTGACCGGAAGTCCAGTTCCCCCCACCATAGAGTCTCCTCCTAGCATGACATCCTTTTTCCTCTGCTGACCGGAAGTCCAGTTTCCCCCACCATAGAGTCTCCTCCTAGCATGACATCCTTTTCCCTCTGCTGACCGGAAGTCCAGTTTCCCCCACCATAGAGTCTCCTCCAGGCGCAGCGTCCTTTCTCCTCTACCTGTCCTAACCGAAAGCCCTATCAATTGTGGAGCTGACCAGAAAACCCCACCCCCTTGCCATAGAGTCCTCCTCCTGGAGTGCCCTGCTCCCCCCCCCCACCAAACTGGAAGCTCCTTTCAAAATTGTGGTGCTGACTGGCGACAGGGAGCCGCAGCAGAGGGATGAAAGAGCCGCATGTGGCTCCGGAGCCACAGGTGGCTGGCCCCTGCCCAAAGCCATAAGCTAAGATTTGAAAAATTCGGCAGCTGGATTTACAGAGTTTGCTAAGCCGTAAGCAAGCCGTTTATATGATATAGGTTATGTGAAATGCAATTGTGGTTTGGGCGTGCCATAAACCATGGCTTGTTTTCTCTTTTGTTTTCTAGAGAGCAGCCTTTCGCCCAAACTGATCAGCCCTTCCACACCTGCCATGTACAAATATCGCCCTGCTTTCAGCAATAACTCTAAAGTCCACTACCATGGAACACCTGAGCAGGTAAGATGGCATGGTGGCAGGCTGAATCTCAGGTTTGACCGAACGAAACAAAATGGCCAACTTCAAACCAACTTGCCATATTTTCTGCCTACGAAATTGCCTCTTCCTGGGGTCAAAATTAAAAAATTAGAGTGGAATGGTAGCAGATCGGACATTGTTTCTCAACCAGGTTTTTACATAATGTGTCTGAAAGGGATGTTGTGTTGTGTTTTTTTGTGCTGTGCTATGCTATGCTATGGTTATTACTCCTTTTCCTCTCCAGAAGCAAACCTTTAACCATCGTTCTTTGCCATTTTGAACAATGAAGCTACAGCACCAATAAAAAGGCCTTTTTAAGAAAGCTATATACTGGCTCATTAATCTTTTTTTCAAGGATTTGTTCCTTGGATGAGTGAGAGAGAGAGAGACAGAGAGACAGAGATAGAGACAGAGAAAGAGACAGACAGAAAGAGAGAGAGAGAGATATCCCCAGAGAGAGAGAGAGAGAAAAGAGAGAGACAGTCAGAGAGAGAGAGAAAGAGAAAGACCGACATACAGAGACAAAAGAGAGAGAGTCAGAGACAAAGAGAGAGAGAGACAAACAGAAAGAAAGGCAGAGAGAGAGAGAGAGAGAGAGAGAGAGAGAGAGAGAGACAGATCTCCAGAGAGAGAGATAAAAGAGAGAGAGGCTGAGACAGAGAGAGAGAGAGAAAGAGAGAGATGGAGAGAGAGACAAACAGAAAGAAAGACAGAGAAAGAGGGAGACAGTGAGAGAGACAGAGACAGACAGATCCCCAGAGAGAGACAAAAGAGAGAGAGTCAGAGACAGAGAGAAAGAGAAAGAGTGTCTCTCTCTGTGACACACAGAGACAAAAGAGAGTCAGAGACAAAGAGAGAGAGAGACAAACAGAAAGAAAGACACACACAGAGAGAGAGACAGTGAGAGAGACAGACAGATCCCCAGAGAGAGAGAGAGAAAGGAGATAAAGGCAGAGACAGAGAGAGTCAGAGACAGAGAGAAAGAGAAAGAGAGACACAGACAGAGATAAAAGAGAGAAAAAGTCAGACAAAGAGAGAGAGAGAGACAAAACAGAGAGACAGGGACAGAGAGAGAAAGAAAGAGACAGAGTCAGAGAACACACAGACAAAAGAGAGAGTCAGAGGCAGAGAGCGAGAGAGGGAGAAAGAAATATCTTGTCTCCACTGATGTAGTGGTATGAGGGAATGATCTGGGAATATGGGAGAATTGCCTAGGGAATAATCGGATAAGAGATGACATAGCCTGCAGCTACATAAAGGGAAAAGACAGAAACTCAGAAAGGATCATCCCTAACTTATCAGGCTAAAAAAGAGACGGTGAGAGATTTGTACTTTCAGTCTTGCAAGATTCCATTAAGGTAGCCTTACAATAGAGTCGAATTAGCCCATCTGGTTGTGTTTCCTGTCTGGTTGGCCCACCAGGGCCGACAGCAGCTCCAACTGACCCTTCCTTCTTTTCTCCCAGATCTCCCTCCAGGAAGGACTCCGGCAAAGCTCCCTGGTCGATGACAATGACAGCAGCCTGGATTATCAATCTGAGCCCAGCATGGAGCTCCCCAACTACCGGAAGAGTTCCCTTCACAAGACCTATCAGTCTTCTCCGCTCCAAGCCGATTCTTTTGCCGCCAACTCCAGATCCCTCAGCCTGAAAACGGGTGTCCGGAGAGGCCCTGAAAAGCTGGCCCTCCACCCCATGAAATCCGAAGGGGCGGCCTCGACCCCCTACAAAAGCATCTTTGCCCCCAATTCCCTCTCCAACAGGAACGGGAGCTTATCCTATGACAGTTTGCTCAACCCCATTTCCCCGGCCGGGAAGCGGTGCGTCGCGCATGCGGCAGTGGGCTCCGTCGGATACCACTCACCATATTTGTCTGCCAAAATGTGCCATCTGCGGGGAAGAGAACTCCAGCGCCCGTCTCCCCAGAACTTTAGCCCCGGTGGGCCAGCCCCGCACCCTCGCGACCCTTCCCCGGTCCGCTACGACAACTTGTCGAAAACCATTATGGCGTCTATCCAAGAAAGGAAAGAGATGGAGGAGAGAGAGAAGCTCCTGCACTCTCACCCAGACTCCGTGTTTGCTGATTCGGGGGTGTACGACACCCCGAGTTCTTACAGCCTTCAGCAAGTCAGCCTGCTCTCGGACGATCCCCGTAGCTTAGTCCTGAGATACGGCTCCAGAGACAATTTGATGCCCCACAGCAGCTTCAGCGCACGCAACCCGGCTTTGCAGACGTCCGTTTCTTCCCTCTCCAGCGCTATGACCCGAGTGTCAAGGACTTCCACACCTTCTCTCCAAGCAGACCTAGCCAACAACAACATCCAAGCCCATCAGGCACTGCAGGGCAGGATGAGTAACGGCTCCTACAAATCGCCAAGCCACCAAGTTCCTTCGTCTCCAAGTAGTGGGATCCCCCACTCTCCCTCGTACGGGGCTGCGAAATCCGTCTCCTTCGTTAACACAATGGAGCTAGCGGAAGCCCAGTCGATAGGCACCGCGAGGTATGGAGAGTTCTAGCACGGCTGCAGTTGTGTGTGAGAAAACTGGGTGCAGAGTTCTATCTGTGGGTTATTTTTAATAGCAATAGCACTTAGACTTACATATCACTTCACAGTGTTTTCCAGCCCTCTCTAAGCAGTTTACAGAGTCAGCCTCTTGCCCCCCAACAATCTGGGTCCTCATTTAATCCACCTTGGAAGGAGGGAAGGCTGAGTCAACCTTGAGCCGGTCAGACTCGAACTGCTGGCAGCTGCCAGTCAGGAGAATTAGCCTGCAATATTGCATTCTAACCACTGTGCGGGGAGGAAGGGAGGGGAGAAGGAAGGAGGGAAGGAGGGAAGGAAGAGCAATAGTACTTAGACTTATATACCACTTCACAGTGCTTTTATAGCCCTCTTTAAGTGGTTTACAGAGTCAGCCTCTTGTCCCCCAACAATCTGGGTCCTCATTATACCCACCTCGGAAGGATGGAAGGCTGAGTCAACCTTGAGCCTGGTGAGATTCGAACTGCCAAATTGCTGGTAGCCGGTGACTAGATTATAGGCTAATTTGTTATTCAGAAATAAGTTGTAATTCCCTGGACTCATCCAATATTTAAGAGTAACATACTACAAAGCACACTGCATGTAAAATAAGGGCTGGTTACGAGTCCTAAGTATCAAGTTTCAGATTTAAGCACTGAGATCCAATGAGTAGGTGAAATGGGTTGCTTAATTAGATAGATAGATGATAGATATAGATATAGATATGTTGCATTTGTGCTGATAAATAAATAAATGCAACACAAAAATGGTTTCCTGCCTGGAAGGCGCATACATGGGTCTTGTATTTGGGTCTTTTCCCATGTAAGATTGTGGTCAACTTGCAGATGTTAAACTCACAATTTAACATTCGTTAACTCACATTTAACAATTTGACTATACTATAATATCTACAATATCAGTCCTTAAACATATGGTCCATAGTCATTAAATACTGAAATGCAAAAGAGTACTAATGCAAAAGGGTTTGCTCCATTAGCATGATTCCCCCCAAATAAGACCTAATCAGAAAATAAGGCCTAGCATGATTTTTCAGGACTAAGGAAGACTAGAACTCACCATCTCCTGGTGATTGGCTCAAAGTCACCAAGGCGGGTTTCATGCCTAAGGTGGGACTAGAATTCACTGTCTCCTGGTGATTGGCCCAAAGTCATCCAGGCAGTTTTCATAACTAAGCAAGACTAGAACTCACCATCTCCTGGTGATTGGCTCAAAGTCACCCAGGCGGCTTTCATGCCTAAGGATGGACTAGAATTCACTCTCTCCTGGTGATTGGCCCAAAGTCATCCAGTCAGTTTTCATAGCTAAGCAAGACTAGAACTCACCATCTCCTGGTGATTGGCTCAAAGTCACCCAGGCGGCTTTCATGCCTAAAGTGGGACTAGAATTCACTCTCTCCTGGTGATTGGCCCAAAGTCATCCAGTCAGTTTTCATAACTAAGCAAGACTAGAACTCACCATCTCCTGGTGATTGGCTCAAAGTCACCCAGTCAGTTTTCATAACTAAGCAAGACTAGAACTCACCATCTCCTGGTGATTGACTCAAAGTCACCCAGGCGGCTTTCATGTCTAAGGTGGAACTAGAATTCACTATCTCCTGGTGATTGGCCCAAATCATATAATATAAGCCCTACCGAAAAAATAAATCCCAGTTAAGATCGTCAGCCAGACGGATGCATTTAGTACCGTATTTCCCTGAAAATAAGTCCTAATGCGTCTTTTGGAGCAAAGATTAATATAAGACCCGGTAGTATTATCGGGGGAAACACAGATAGTTGTGTAAAATTGCTGTGATGGATTAATCCCGTGTTTCCGACAAATCCCCGCTGCTACTGCGCAGAGTCTAGCCACTTGCGCTAAACAACCGCAAGTGATTTGCTGAACAACCATAGCAAAAAAAAAAAAGACTCACAAAACCGGGTGTGATTTACTTAACAGCTGCCTTGCAGAAATGTGGGGTTGCAATTGGGGTTGGATGTCAGAGGCTACCTATTTTTTCCTGACTACTAACTTTTGGACCTTCTCTTTCTTCCGGCGACAGAGAGGACGTCCCGCTGAAGAGCCCTCACAGTAAAATCAATGGACAGCCAAAGGTTCTTTCCAGAGTCGAGTGTCGAATGGGCTCAACGTCTAGCGTCCAAGCTCCCGTGAGTCCAGCGAGACACTCAAACGTTAAGAAAGTCTCTGGGGTGGGCGGAACAACGTATGAAATTTCAGTGTAAACACAAAAAGAAGAGTAGGAATATGGGGAAAGAAGACACCCCCTGCAGGTCCATCTATGGAGCTACATACACTATGAAGATCCAACAGGAAGAGAAGGAGGAAGCCAACTGATGGTGCCTGCTCTGTATTACTTCATGGCTGGACTTATGATTCCCTCCCCCAACCATTTTGAAAAGGCAACACGGAGGAAGTCCCCCCTCTCTCGGCCAAGGCCAGCTGTAGGCTCGTCCTTCAAAGGATGATGCATTTGGCACAGCTCATTGGGTACTTCCTGGACAAACTGACCCATCTATTGACGACAACGCCCGCTGTGTCAAACAACGGTAAAAAAACGTTGTGCATTTGTCTTTGTCCATCCCATCCTGTCCTTAGACCTTGTTGCTTTCACCTCCATCCCCGCTTCAAGCAACCTCCAGGCTGGTTGAAGGCCAAGATGAAGAAGTGAAGGAACTCATGAGGAAGAGGTGATAGAACTCATGAGGAAGAGGTGATGGAACTCATGAGGAAGAGGTGATGGAACTCATGAGGAAGAGGTGATGAACTCATGAGGAAAAAGTGATGGACCTCATGAGGAAAAAGTGATGGACCTCATGAGGAAAAAGTGATGGACCTCATGAGGAAAAAGTGGTGGAACTCATGAGGAAAAAGTGATGGAACTCATGAGGAAGAAGTGATGGAACTCATGAGGAAAAAGTGATGGAACTTATAAGAAAGACATGATGGAACTCATGAGGAAGAAGTGATGGAACTCATGAGGAAGAAGTGACGGAACCCAACAATTTTCTGGTGTTCTCTTTTCAGCCCATATGTGATCTATACAAATTTCAGAAGACCTGTGTTTTGAGGCTAGCAAGTGCTACCTAATTTATAGTCTCCTTATCTGTGCTGGTCTTCTTAATTCATTTCAGGGGTGGCCAGAGGGAATCAGGTTTGTGCATCCATGCTTTGGGTCCAACATACATCTTCTTCCTGTTAGGATGAGTGGGAAATTCATGCACAAGGAATCAGATCTACCGAAGGAAGGTTAATGGATACCACTGGGCCTCTGAGTGTTGTTCAGTCTGTTAGATGCCATCCTTTGGGCCAAGAATTGGGACAATTTTCTAGCCATCTTCTTACCATCTGTTGAAGTATCTGAAAACTATCATGAGCCCATGAAGAGTTGCGCAAATAAGGGACTTCCATCCCCCCCCTCCTTTGGACAATTCTAGGTGGGTTTGACAAACATTACCAATAACCCTGTCCTGCTTTTGAAGGAGGAAAAAATCAAAATATATGAGAAGGTAACTTATGATTTTAAAACAGCCATATACTCCTTCCAACTCTCCTGCTCCTGGGGGCTGTGAAATGATGTTCAATTGTCTTGCACTGGTGCAGCGTGTATAATCTCGGCACAAGGTATTGCTTTGACCTGTTGAATTTTGCGATGTGTGTCCGTCTGTATGCGTGCGCATGTGTGATTGTGTGTGTGTGGGTCAGCTGAACGCACGCCTGCAGGAGAGACCTGGGTGGCCTGTTTGAAGATGGACAAAAAATGAATATCCAGGGAAGACAGCAAGACCGCTGATCGCTAGGATTTAAAGAGTCGATCTGGAAGAGAATTTGTGAAAGAAAAGTGCTCTATAAAAACTTGTTTACAAAAATTCTTAAATATTTTTCCTCGAAATTAGGAAGTCTTCCCTTCCTCGTTCTGCCTCTCCCCTTCGGTGTAAATTAATCTCCTGTTTCAGTTTAGACAACAAGCAGAAAATAGAAGTAGTATATTTAGAATGCCGATACTTAGCATAATGGCCTTAAATAATTCTTTATATATATATATATAAAGAATATACATATATATAAAGTTGGGTGATTGCCTTTCAAGATTGAATGCTGCAAAAAATCATGATGTTAAAAATGTTGTGAGTTTGGGGTTGTTGGGGAGATTTCTTTGCCCTTTTTTTGCCAAATTTGGTGTGTGTGTATGTGTGTATGTAGCACGGAAGAGCTAGGAAGGCAGGGAGGGAATGGATTCCTTAGTGCAAACATTGTAGTTACAATCATTTGGACACGAGTTGTGGTTTGTTCAGGAAAGAGAGAAAATGTTCTCCTGGGACAGGGATCAGCAACAATCTGTGGCTCTGGAGCTGCATGTGGCTCTTTCACCCCTCTGCTGCGGCCCCCTGTCGCCAGTCTGCTCCACAAGATAGGGCTTTCGGTTAGGACCGGTAGTGGAAAAAGGACACCGCGCTAGGAGGAGACTCTATGATGGGGGAAGCGGACTTCCGATCGACAGGGGGAAAAAAGATGCCACACTAGGAGGAGACTCTATGGTGGGGGAACCGGACTTCCAGTCAGCTCCAGAACTGAACGGAGAGCGTCTGGTTAGGACCTTTACGGCTCATTGAGTGTTTAAGATTGCCGACACCTGTCCTGGGAGAATCAGAGCAGGGAATCAAATGCTTACGTCTCTCTCCTCCACGCTAAGCAAAACATTTTAAGAATTGAGAACCGTAGATCTCTCTCCGATAGATTCTGACCAGCACTGACTCTCCAGCATCAATTATTTAGCATTTAATAATCCTCAAAATGTTTACCTGTAGTCCTCAACTTATGACAGTTCTTTAAGGGCTCATTCAAAGTTACAACGGCACTGGGGGGGAAAAGCAGCACGCCCATTTTTCACAAATAAGGGCTGGTTATGAGACCCTAACCCTAACCGTTTGGCATCCCTAAGGTCATCTGGCCCAAATTCAGACGCTTGGCAACCCGGTTCACATTTATGACGGTCACAGCGTCCTGAGGTTATGATAAGCCAGGTCAATGGGGAAGCCAAATTCTCTTAACAACCGTGTTGCTAACTTAACGACTGCAGTGGTTCACTTAACAACCGTGGCAAGAAAGGTTGTAAAACGAGGGTAAAACTTAACAACAGTCTCGCTTGGAGACAAAAGTTGGGAAGGGGGGCTCAATGATGGTCGTATGTCGAGGACCCTGTGTAGTTACACAGAGTGAAAAACCAACAAACATGCATTCCAAATTCCCCAGTGAATAATAACCAATGCTGCCACCTCCAAAATAATTACATTATCACCACTCCAGGGATGGCACTCCAAGGTGATTAAAAAAGATTTTCAGGGAATTCTAGTTGAAGATATTATTTCAGGTCAACTTTTGGATTTATTTTTAAATTCGCGGGCTCATTTCGGACTTTGCAAGCTTTTGTAATGTTTTAGTTTGCTTCCTTGATTTACGGTAAGCTTCCCAACGGTGGGAGGTGTTTCTCCCATTCACCCAGAGGTGGCATTCATTTAGTTTCCCTACTGCTTTGCAAATGTGAGCGCACGTACCTCCTCTGCGCATGCGCAGTGCACGCACATTACGTTGGGGTGGGCGGGCAGAGTCTCCTGCAGCCGCCGCTACCGGTTCTCTCAAACCGGAGAGAACCGTCTGAGTACCACCTCTGCATCCATCCATTGTTGTGTGGCTTGGTTGTAGCTATGTTCTTTTGGGGTGAGATTTTACAGAGAGTATGAAGCCTGTTTACTTCTTGTTTACTCACTCCTTGAGCAGTGAGTCACATCCATTCTTTTCCTGTGTCCGTGATAAATCTGTGGCATTTGATGTTTCTCACTTTTTCATCCAGGGGGGTGTAATTCCGTAAATGACAACTCTGTAATTCTGTAAATTCTCCCGTTAAACAGGGACCAAGTGCAGGCAATGAACTGCTAAAAAGAAAGACGGTTTGAAATGAATGCACCTTTTAAAAAGTTCCCAAGCCATTTTAGGGGAGGGGGCGGGAAGCAATTAAGGAACATGGGCAGAAATTTGCAAAGCCTCACTACCACAAGAAATGTGCCTGCCTGGTTTGGGGTATGAATAAGGCTACGATCAGATAAGCACATGGATGTTTCTGTAGGGCCTTTGAAATCAAAGCAAAAGGGCGGATAGTTTAAAGCCAGCACATACATAGACACAG
>NW_028113419.1:0-25388 GCF_964273705.1 Natrix helvetica
TCTCTCTCTCTCTCTCTCTCTCTCTCTCTCTCTCTCCCTCTCTCTCTCCCCCTCCCCCTCCCCCTCCCCCTCCCCCTCTCCCCCTCTCCCCCTCTCCCCCTCTCCCCCTCTCCCCCCCCTCTCTCTCTCTCTCTCTCTTTTCGGTCATGGAAATGAACTCTCTTTTTAAAAACTGAAACGGGTTGGAAGACAAGAGGAGGAAGCAAGAAATGTGGATTGTATAGCAATAGCAATGGCTCTTAGACTTGGATAGGGCTTCCCGGTGCTTTACAGACCCTCTGTAAGCGGTTTACAGAGTCAGCATATTGCCCCCAACCTCATATAATGATATGATACTTACAATACGTACCATCTAGCATTAAGGTATTTTAAATATAATATACCTATACAACACTTTCCTCACACTTAAAGCATGGTTTGCGTATGTTCAATTTATGGGTTTTAATTTTTGGGTGCCCTCAGGTCAGTGTAGATTGGTGGCACAAGTCCTTGCAGTTTTACAGTTTCCCTTGCCTTCATCCTCATCATCAAAGTCCTGTGCAGAGCACATTGGATAGCAAATTTTCAAGCTGTTTCTGAGGCCGGCAGAATGAGGGCCCAGTTTGTTGGGGAAAATATGCTGACTCTGCAAACTGCTTAGAGATGGCTGTAAAGAACTGTGAAGCGGTATATAAGTCCAAAGTGTAGTCAGAGAAGCGGGCCAATGCACCCGTGGCACATTTCAGTTTAATGATCCTGCAATGATCCGTTTTTACAACGGATAGTTTAGCAATATAGAAAGTTTTCTCATATCGGCTCATTGGAAAAGGGTGCTGGATATACCTGCCATCGTGAATATTTATTTAGAAAATTTATACATCCGCCTACTCACTCTCAGCGACTCAAGGCAGCTTACAAACAATAAAAAAAAACTAGAAAATAATTTTTAAAAGTACCCCTCATCACCCACCCACGTGACAACATACAGTCAAGTAAGCCTTTTGATAGATTCCATCCCACTCTGGGTTCCCCACGCCTGCTTGCAAATCCAAGTTTTCAGAGCCTTACAAAAAGTGTCATAGTGGGCTATCTATGGAGATTCTCAGTCATCCAGGTCATGGTTGTCCCAAAGGTGCTTTCTTAGGAGGCTTCTTCAGCTCTGACAGGATCGACAAGATTCCCTTCCATTCCCCACTATCCTGTCAGAATAAAAAGCTTCCTGAATGAGAAGCGAATCGTCTTCAAAGAAAAGTCAGAAAGTCCAGTTGCCTCTTGAAAAAAACACCTTTGGAACTGTCATAGTGGGGGCCAGCCTAATTTCTGAGGGGATGATATTCTAAAAGAATAGAACCACCACCAAGAAGGCCGTTCTGGATCCTGCCAGATGTACCTCCTTAGGGGATGGGACCTCAACATTACGTGCCTCCCCGTTCAGATACAGAGCGAGGGGTTGGACTTGAAGCTCTGAATGTCACCTTCTCTGTCATAATTGAGCACCCAAAAGCCTAACCTGTCAAAAAAAAATAGTGTAAAATATGCCTTGGTTCCAGGAAAGACAATCCAAAGGCATAGTAGAGAAGACCCATTCCAGATTTGTTTCTCGCTGGTATGTGTTATGATTTGGTAACTTGCAGCTTGAGCTGTTTGAGAATCCTAAATGTCCCAATACATCTGCCACAATAGAGAAAATCCAAGCAAGCAAAATTGTATTAGGCTAATTGACATGCATAGCAACCAAAAACTCTTCACTTTCTAAAAACACTTCATCAGATGTTAAGTATTATTTATTATTATTTTAAGAAAAAAAGGCCTAGTGCCGTGTAACTGAGTGAGCACCCTTTACTTGTCCAGTTTCTGCCAACCTAGCAGTTCGAAAGTATGTAAAAATGCAAGTAGAAAAATAGGAACCACCTTTGGTGGGAAGGTAAGAGCGTTCCATGTGCCTTTGGCACTTAGTCATGCCGGCAACAGGACCATGGAGACTTCTTCAGACAGCGCTGGCTCTTCGGCTTTGAAACGGAGATGAGCCCCGCCTCCTGGAGTTGGGAACGACTAGCATATACATATGTGCAAAGGGAACCATTACTTTTAAGCACAGACAGAAAGATCTTAGAGATACAGGAGAGATATTCTCTAGTGAACTTAGTGTTTTGGTATTAACAAACCTGAGATCAAGTTATTAAAAGAATGCCTTTTCTCATATCTGTTTGACATAATTAGAGGCTTTTCTAGAGTGCAACATGTTGCAGATACTAAAACAAAAATTGCTATTACAATTGCTAGTACTTAGGAATAAGATGCATAAGGTGATATGAGATTTTTTTTCATTAAGCAGTCTCATATTTGGGATCTTCAAAGTTATAGAAAGCAAATTGGTTAATCTAATTAATTGTTTTCAGTAGCTAAATACTTTGGATATTTACTTTTGCATTTGTCGATACTGATACTGAAACTTTCCCCATTAGTTTTGTTCAATGTTTATCTTAAACATGAGGACAAGTAATTTATTTCATGATTACAAAATGCAAAGCAGAAAAAACACTTCTAACCAAGGAAAGCCTAGGCCCGTGATGGCGAACCTATGTCACGCGTGCCACAGTTAGCACACAGAGCCCTCTCTGCAGGCATGCCAGCTGTCACCCCAGCCCAGCCCAACCGTGCATGCGCGCGCGCCTCCTGCTAGCCAGCTGGTCTTCAGGTCTGCTGCATGTGTACGGGGGTGGGGCACATGCAAGGGTTGCGAGTGCACATGCATGGGGTGGGGCACATGAGCGGGGGCACTCGCATTACATTTTGGGGCCTTGCACAATGCCCCTGCGCCAGGTTTTGGGCTTGGAAAGCCTGCACCAACATGGAAGCCAAAAAGGTGAGGGGGTGGGGCGCATGTGCGGGGGGCGGGACAGCAGGGGTGTCATGCATGCTTGTGCAGGGGCAGGGCACATGCCGAGGGCACAATGCATTGGGGGGCATGCACAGGGGGGTCGCACGTGTATTGTATTAATGGTACAGGGATGTGTGTGCACAGTTGTGTGCGCGCACGTGTTTTAGGCACACGACGACAAAAAAGTTAGCCACCACTGACCTAGCCCAATGTTTTACTTGTTTAGTTATACAGTATATCTAAAAATTGTACAAATTCTTAATCCAGAAAAGGAGACTCCGAAACCCTTTACAAACTTATATTGATTTTACAATATAATATAATATAAACCCAGAGAAAATTAAAAGAGCTCAATTAAACCAATTAAAATACAACAAAATTGCAATTGGAGAATGTAAAGAAATCAGTAGCACCATGAGACAAGATATCAGAATGAACTTGTTAATGAACATGAGCATATACAAATCATGAAATAACTTTTCCTGGGTTTTTTGAGTACATTCTGATCAGTGACAAATGTGGAAGGTAGGCCTACTACATCCTTTGGAATTTCTGAAATTAACATACTAATTTTAACAAAATTTTGCTTATGAAAAAGCAACAGTGATTAGTTGTGAACCCAGTTGCAGTGCCCTAAGGCTCCCTATAAACTAATTCTCATGCGTTCAGATTCTCCTTTTCTGTTGTCATTGTGACCTGACTATTAATCTTTTTCTGCTTGTTAACAAATGTTATGCAGACAAAAATGAAAATTGGCAGCAGTTCTGTATTATTTAAATGATAAAATTATTTCATTTGAATTATTTCGTTGCTTTGGTGCCAACAGCAGAACAAAACTTCTGCACTTTGTTGGATGTGGATAACAGGGATAATATAGTTCAAAGGTTTAGTAGATTCCTTGAAGCAGACATGATTCTAGACCAGCAATGGTGAACCTTTTTTGGCTCGTGTGCCATGGGGGGGAGGGCAGGGGAGTCGTGCACAAGCGTGCCACAGCCATAATGCAACGTGCAACAACCCCAGTGTGCATGCGCACATGAGAAGCGCGACCCCCCGTTTTTCCATGCTTTTTTCGCCCTCCCCAGTTTAGGAGATTGAGGGATGGACGAGACGTGAGGCGTCTTGAGGTAAGCTAACAGCGTTTATTCAAAACAGAGAGCAATACAAGTAACAGACAGCAAGGAATGAAATGCTCGCCCTGCTTGACAGCTATTTATACCCAGCTGCCAAGCAGGCGCAGCTTGGCTGTTGCCGGCTGTCAGTCGTAAATCGAGGACCTGCGGCCGGTCGTAAGTCGAGGACTTTAGGACCGGTCGCAGGTCGAGGACTTAGCACCCAGGACCCTACGAGCAAACCGGATGTGACTTCCGAATTGCTCGTAGCGTGGTTTTCAGTCCTCTGGAAGCCTCCTGAAGGTCCCAGAAGCCACCGAAGGGCCTCCGGGGGGGGGGAGGCTCTTTTCGCCCTCCCCAGTCTCCTATAAAGCCTCTGGAGCCTGGGAAGGGTGAAAAATGGCTTTTAAAAAGGCTGAACTCAGCTGGCCAGTGCACACATGCACGCTGGCCAGCTGACAAGGCAACGACATAGGTTCGCTATCCCGGTTCTAGACTATTTAAAGCCAATGTCAGCAATTTGAACAGACTAAATTACTTCGCAACAATAACTTGCACGCTTTTCACTACTTACTTGGAGTACTGTAATGTGCTTTACCTGGGGCTGCCTTTGAGGAACACTTGGAAAGTGCAAATAATATATAATGCAGTGGCCTGATTATTAGTTGGAAGTCAATGCCATTGGAATGTATTTCACCTGCATTGGTTGCCGGAAGATTTCCAGGTAATATTCAAAGTGCTAATTTTAACCTATAAACGCCTAAACGTGTTCCATTTTCTCCAGCAGATTTGTCTAATACTCAGTGCTCATATCCAGAAAAAGTATTGGTGGTTCCCCACTTTTGTGAGGTGAAGGGGGCTAAGTCCAGGAGACCTTTTGCTTCTCCATAATGACACTTGTTGAGAAGCAAAAGTTAACCCCCAAAATTGATGGCTTTTCAGGAGCTGGTGATGATGGAGCTACTCTGGAGAACAGTAGATAGTCCATTGAGTTGACACTATTCATGTTATGATTGCCCTTTGAAGGGTAGCAGTTGATGCTACTTTATTTAACTGGTTTTAATATTCACTTTAATTATCATTACATACCATGGATGTTTTGATTTGTGTTCTGCGGATGTTTGAATTATGTACCCTTATTATCCTGGCTAACTGCCAAGAGTCCTTGCAAATTACAGCAGTAATCCAATCTGAAAAATAAAAACATATCCTTAAACAATTCTTTCCCCTGCGGTCTAGGAAAACAGATTATATCATACCATACTTTTTTCTGTATCCACAGTAACCAGTAAAAAAAAAGTAGAGTGATTATCTGTGACATTGCACCTCATTCCATTTAGTAAATATTAGAGTATTATTACCCATCTCGGTTTGCTTCAGATTTTTTAAGCTCCAACTTCCAGAAATCTTAACGAGACTAGCCCAAAGAATAGTAGAATTTACACTTGCAGTAAATTCTAGAAGTCCAGTACAGCTGGAGGACAGTAAAAGATGCTGCATTTCAAGGAGAAAAGACACATGAATAGCAGTAATTATTATAAGGATCAGAACAGTCCACTCCCCTCATGGACCATTAGCTTGTTGTCGTGAGGGAGCCTGTTGCTTTAATGATACTAGGAGTTATGCTGGTAGTAGCTTTTACTGTTAAGTTCAATTATTCTAGAGAAGCTAGGAAAAGTTCAGAATATTTTAAACAAGTTCTAAAAGTTCTAAATTCAAAGATAAATGGTAAGGATACAATGAAAGCCATAAATACACTATATTGCCAAAGATATTCGCTCACCCATCCACATAATCAGAATCAGTTGTGAGCGAATACTTTTGGCAATATAGTGTATATAGGCAACATGCCACTGGTATGGTAACCTGGACATAGCTTAAATTGAGCAATTTGAATTAGAGGCTCTGGAACCAGGTAACAGTGCATCCATGAACTTTATTGACTGTATATTTAACCTATATTAGAAGGAATAGTTTATTGAAGGTGAAGCAGACAATTGAGGAATAAAAAGTGCAGGTTAAATTATTACACAGATGAGGGATGAGAAGTTTGAAAAAAAAATCTTCCTGAAAGTAGCAGCAGAATTTAAAAAGATGAGAAAAGTCAAGTATTTGAAAACTAGAGAATTGGAGAAGTAAACCATTGCATGGGAATGTAAAAAAAGAAATTGAACATAAAGTGGACAACACCAGGAATTTGGAATCATTGCCAGCTGGCACTATCAAGAAGGAAGGAGAAAGATTAATTTTCTGCAGTAGAAACAAATGTGATAAAATCAAGATTGAATGTGTTATGAAACAACAGTAAATGCCGACTATGTAAACAACAAAAAAGATGAATTGCATAATTAGTAGACACAGCAAAATTGCTCAGACCGACTATAGTTATTGGTGTAGTAGACAGAATAACAAATAATTTTACAAGAACTAAATATTTTGCTATATCAAGTATGGAATGTTTTTTTAAAAAAAATACTTTGTGCACGCTTGTTATATCTTCATTCATTATTCATTACATCATAGTTCCAAGGTATTTATTTATTTGTACAATTTGGAGGCTGTTTGACTGCCAGCAACTCATAGTTTACAGCAATGGTGGTTTAGAGCTAAAAAAAGTAGGAAAAGTATAAAAAGCAGTAAAAAAAAAATCAATGAAAAATCAAGAACAAAATGTAAAACACAGAAAGCCCTTACCAAAAGGATTTGTGCATCACCCTGCCTTCTTAGGGGGCATTGTTTCACAGTGCTTGTACCACAGAGAAGGCATGCCTGGCAAAAGTAATTGGATTGACACAGTGTCACAAATAAACAGGCCCTGTTCCATAAAGGAGGAGGAGGGGGAGAGGAGGAAGAGGGGGGGAGGAGAAGAAGAAGAAGAAGGGGAAGGGGAAGGAGAAGGAGAAGGAGAAGAGGAAGAAGAAAAAGGGGAAGGAGAAGAAGGGGAAGGAGAAGAGGAAGAAGAAAAAGGGGAAGGGGAGAAGAAGAGGAGGAGAAGGAGAACCACCACCACCACCCTCACCGCATAGGTGCAAAGATGTAAACAAGGAGATTATAGGAATATCCTTGAAACAACTACAGCTTTTTATTAAAGAAAGATGGTGAAAGTGGACATTTCCTAATGCAGTCAACAGGAGCTGAGCTGGACTCAGGCTCCTATCGAATTATCTGCTTTAGGGATGAAGCAGCCTTCCTTCTGCAAATATCATTTTTAAAAAGGTCCATCAAAGGATGCAGCCTCACAGTCAGTACAGAATCACATTTCCACATCCAAAATTTAAATGTGTCACAGGCATACAAGTAAACGTTTTACACCACAAGCATCGATTAATCAAACCATGGAAAGGAGAAATAGCCAAAATGATATACAACAGAAAACTTCTTGCACAAGTCCTTTTCACTGAGTGATCATGGTACCATAGCTTCCTAATAGATGGTGCCTTTTTGTTTTCTAAAGCAGAGTTCTAGTTTTACGGTCAGAAATAATTGACATCACTTGTCATGATGAAGTCGCCTTCCAGGGTCAGAGGGTTATATGTGTGTGTTGGTAAGAAATATTACTAGCATCACCTAGGATATTCTGTAAGAATGAAGTGCATATATTGTATGCCCAAAGCTTATTATGCTCAAGGACATTAAAGACACTCTTATCTAAAATTTCTACCAGGTTTCAACTTGGGAGCAATCACTGAAAAGGCACAAATTAATAAATGGAGATAAATGTAAGGTTATAGGCAAATGTCATGTCATAGATTTACCCACCAACAAGACACTGGCAAGGTTAAGGTCAGGGGTTAATGAAAGACATCCAAAGGTCACTTGGTGATTATAGGAGAGCATGGGTTTAATAGGGTATAGGGTGACAGAAGATTTATACCAGAGGTGATGACATGACTACGGATACCACTGATAAAAAGAGCCCCAATATTGGACAGAGCAGAATGATGAATGGCATGGGTGTCTCTTCACACTTCCCATTATAAGCTCTTTCACTCTTTGTGGCACTTAGCTGCATTTATTTACTGTGCTTGAAAGATGCAGGGCAATAGCCCAATATATCTAATGTGCTGAAATGGAGACTTGCCATTAAAAAAAAGAAAGGAAATAAGAGATAAGATTAGACCTCTGAATAATTGCACAGCTTTCCTGCAGAGATTATATTCACTAGCACTAACATTATTTTTCTGCTACTCCTAATGTTTGAAGTGCGAGGAGAGCTTGAGTGAATTAATTTTCTATAGCAGAAGGTCAAAGGAAAATAAACTGATAAGCCTTATGCCTGCCATGGAATATGACTTTACAGTATTCCCTCACCCTCAATTGTCAGATAGAGGCACTGAGATAATATAGTAAATATATAAAAACTTATTTTTTTATTGCATGATAGTATGTGGGCTTTGTTTATCCTTTGAGATGTTAGAGAAGTGGGAAAAATGAATAATCAGCTTAGAATGTCCTATAAATACTAATGAAATATTAAGAGACCAGCCAAAGGGCTAGGGAAAATGAAAACCTAAGACCAGATGAATAACAGAATGGTGTCCCAAGAAACTCCTTTTCAAGTTGTTATGAATTTATCAAAGCGCCGGTGTGGCATTTGTGAATAAGACCTATCACCTTTCTAGGAATAGACTTACTGCTAAGCATCGTCAGTGCTGTACTGCTCTGTGTTACAGAAATATTAATTCTTTCGTTTATATAGAGAATTGGATTTCTAGCTTGCCAGCTCAAGGCAGATACATAAATACACTATTCGTGTATAACAAAGCAAAAAAAAAAAATGCTAGGGATTGGATTCCGTCACAGTTAAAATGGAGAAGAGTATTTTCCTGCAAATGAAATATCCAATCAAATCTTTATCATGGTCCTAGACCAACCTAAATTGGTCTACAAGTCCCAAAATTTCAAACCATCATGGTCATTGGCTCTTCTGACTAGGAATTCTGGAGCTGTAATCTACCTTATCTGGAGGACGAGGAATTGAGGAAGACTGAAGCAGGTTACATTAAACCGAGCGTATTAAGCCTTAAGTACAATGTAATTTAAATTCTTACAAAGTGAGATATCCAAATCCAACAATATGGCTTTTATAACAAGCCAAGATTAGGCAAACCGTGGCTTAACAAGGGGGAATCCAGCTAATGATACTATGTCCACTCTGTGAAAACAGCAAAAGGGAAAGGGTAAAAAAGCTATAATGTCACCCACATTCTTCTTTTTTTAATGCACTGAGGACAAAGCAGATTTTTTAAATTACCTCCAGTCATATTTTACTGCAGAGATGTAATAAAGGAGGGGGTGTTATCCCACAAAGTACGTAGAAAACAAAGTGCAGAAAAGAGAAATTTCCTTCCGTGTACCATATGTGATCTGTTAGAGGATGCATTTAAATGCAAAGATCAAGTACGTTTTTAATATATGTAAAATGGTTTACCTTTTTAAAAGGTGTGTATGTAATGCTTCATATGAACAATAGGACAGCAACCTATAGATTTCATTTTTAATATTTGTGACAGATAGGAATATAATTAAGACAAATATTCAGTTTATTCGTTAAACAATTTAGTGTTTTGCATTTTATTGTGGATAACATTTATTGCAGAGATGAGTAACTTTTTTTTTATTAAGGACTGTGTTCTGTAATCTATGGCAGGTAAGGAAAATAGTTGATGGAGCCAGGTTTCAAAGTAAGTGAGGTCATTTATTCTCTTGAGAAAGGGGAACATCGAACAGAAGAGCTTAAGTTTAGCAATGCAAAAACTAATTTGTTAAGACTTCAATGGATTAGAATTGAATTATAAATTGTTTTGGAATTGTTTATTTACTTCAAAATCTTGAGGAAGCTATATGTCATCCATACCCAACAGCTTCCCCTAATTTAGCATTCTCCAGATTTATTTAGGCTGCTCCACCTAAAATTCTCATTAAGCATGATATTTGAACCAGGTTGAAAAATGACAGATAATTAAATATTAAATCAATTTTCCTTCCTGTAGAATGAATGGAAATTGACTCCTTCCTTTATTTCTTCTGTAACTAAAAATAGGTACTATTTTAGCAATTTGCAAACTGCTCACAGACATCAATGGTTCACGGTCATAGCCAGTTAGTTCCTCCTTTTTCCTTTGGGCAGCTGGTGTAGTGAAGAAACAGCTGATCTCCTTCCTACCCATTGCTTTTTTTTAAGATTTAATTTAAATTGAATGCACTGCTAGGGATGCTTTAAATTGACTCTTTTGGTTTAAATTTCCTATGGGAGTTTACCCCAAGATCTCTATCCTAGTGGTGATAACTTATTCTGGGCAGCACACCCAGTCTATGTTTATTGTATAGTTTTCAGCAGGATGTGTGTGCGTGTGTGTTTCACCAGTGTGTGCTTCTGTGAATCGCAGTTCTTGATGCCTTGGAAATTACTCAACTGTGAAGTGTTTCAGTGTCTGCCACTTTCCTCGTTAGTCTAGTGGGGGAGTGAGAGTGGGGGTGGGGATGGAGAGACAGAAACAAGAAGAAATATACCTCTGACCCTGGCTTCAAATCCTCATTAAAATCTAGCAGAGCACAAAGCCAGTTTTCTCTTTTAAAGATGTTTGCATAAAAATGCCTGTTTATACCAAAGATGCCTTGAACAGAACGGTTCTTGCAGTACAAAAGCATGGTGGTTTTTTTGCATGCCAAAGTGACATTGTGTTTGTATTTCTAATATCTACTTAATTTTGGCAAACAATGCAAGACAATATGCAGCCTTATTTCTTTTTCCAGAATGAAGCAAAATTAGATATTGGCAATAACAAGTTGTTATCCTACTGTTGGCTGGATAGGGTGGATATTAGTTCCACGGAGCCTGCCAGATGATTAGAAAAATAACACAATGGTTGCTCTTATGTCTTTAACATTCGCATGAAAATGATTGCCATTATCTATAAATATTTACACATTTGTGTATACAGAATTAACAGAATAACAGAGTTGGAAGGGACCTTGGAGGTCTTCTAATCCAACCCGCAAACGTGAGACCCTATACCCAGGATGGCGAACCTATGGCACGTGTGCCACAAGTGGCACGTGGAGCCATTTGTCAGGGCACGTGAGGCGTTGACCTGTCAGCTGACCAGCACGCATGCGTACGCTGGCCAGCCGAATTCAGCCTTTTTAAAAGCCATTTTTCGCCCTCCCCAGGCTCCGGAGGACTTAAATTGGCCCTATGAGCAAACCGGAAGTCTGTTCCTGAACTTCCGGTTTGTCCGTAGGGCTGGGTTTTTCTGCTTCGAAGGCTTCAGGGAAGCTCCTGAAGCCTCTGGGGAGAATGGGGGACAGGGGAGGCTGTTTCACCCTCTCCAGGCTTCTATAAAGCGTCTGAAGCCTGGGGAGGGCGAAAAAAGCATGCAAAAAATGGGGGAGCGCCTGTCATGCATGCATGCGTGCTGGGGGGATCGCACATTGCATTATGGGTGCGGCACGCCCACGCACGATCCCCCCTGCGCTTCCCCTGCTTATGCTTTGGAGGATAGATTGACTCCCATTTCTTTGTGACAGCACCTTAGATATTGGAAGACTGCTCTCGTATCTGGTGCTTTCTGAGCTTAGTGGTTTTCTTGCAGATGTTTCATTATCAAAATAGGTAACATCATCAATGTCTGATGATTATGTTATTCTTGTGTATTCTGATACCATTTATTAGAGACCATCAAAAACTGTTCAACCCCCTCACAAACCAGTTGAATTAACTTTCCCTTCTCTTTAGTTGCAAGAAGACTCATAAATTCAACTGGCCAAGTAGGAGGAGACAACAGAAAAAGTTTCATCAGGAATTTTGCCACAATTTGTTATAGAAATGGCTAGTATATACTATTATATAAAAGTAAAAACTCGAGGCTGCACATTATTACCTTATTCTACTGCACCAAAAGGAGTCGGAAATCAATGCTTTTTTTTTCTTTTTCCCCACTACCCTGTACTTTTCTCTCTTTCCCTTTTCCTCTATTTTACCATTGTTTTCACTTTTCTTTATATTTCTGTGATTTATATTTTGATAAAGTAATAACATTTTTGAATTAAAAAAAGGAATTTTGCCACAATTGTGATATCTATCATCCTGAAATTTGTTTACTCAAAGCCTGATAAAGAATATAATGTATAAGAAAAAACAAAACAAAATACAGAGTATGGAGAATTATTTCTCGGTTCAGCTTTTAAAATGAAATAGGAGAAAGGAGAAGCGGTACAGAAGGAACCAGAGGCTCCCCAAACATGACTGAATTCCTGTATCATGATCTTGGGCTGTTTTGAGGTGATGGTGATGTTTAAGGATGGGAATGGGAGTAGTTAACCTCCCAGAGATATTCTCCCATTCTCATTCTCACCCTTAAATTCCTCCTCCAAAAAAAAGTCTTTCAAGTGTGCCAAAAACAATTAGCCACCCCCATTCAAATCACCCCATCACCAGATGGACTTTTCTTAAACATATGAAGTCTGAGTTATGGCTTCCCTATCCTGAACAGATTGACTGTCCTTATCCTAAGGCTAAGCCATGATGTGGTTTGCTTGGTCTGGGCTTAGGTGATGAGAACTCAGCCACAGATGTATAACCCTTGGCTTATATTTACATAAAGCAGGTCACTATTTGTTCAAGTAATGGATAACTGTGGAGCCAGCTAATGTGATTGCTAATAATTGCTTTTTTTCTTGTCTGAATATTAGTTGGAGCCTCTAGTTCTCTCAGTTCGTGCCAAAATTAAATCTGCACTATTAAATCATTAATATGCACTAAATTTGGACTAAACATAAGACCCAAGGCAAGACCCTCATCTGACATGACTCACACCTGATTCATCACCAGACCTATGTGATCTGACCTGATTCATCATAAAACCCATCACCAGACCCTCACCTGATGTGACCTTCCCATCACAAGAGCTACTGACCACACAAAGCCCTTATAAGCAGAAGAACACCAACCCCAACATCTCCAAATTTCAGCTGAAGATGTTACCTAGCCTGGTAACAAAATGTTAAAAAACCAACCCACAAGCTCTGAGAATGAATCTCCACCTGAGCTACAGATATTTCCCTGTTATCGTAAGACAGCAGCCAGACTGGGTATACTCCGTCCATTAACCAATCAGACTGAGTCTACACTTATGATGTCATCTGGCCCTTGTGGCTCCTCCCCAGTTTCAGACTCATCCAACCTGGACTGGCTGTGATAATTGATCTCTCCTCCAAATTATTTAATTATATCTTTAATTGGTGAATTTTTCCAAAAAATCTTGTTGTTCCTTTAAATTGGTTCCTTAAATAATCCTTTGGAGGAAATTGGAGAGAAATTCGAAAATGATCTCTGGCTGCCTCTCCTCAGCCGTCTGATTGCCTGCGGCCACGAGTTCACTCAGGAAGCCTGCCTTGCAATCAGATCGGCCAGCTCACGAGATACAGCTCCACGGCTGTTTCCCCATGGCGCTCCTTGATTCTGGACACTCAGAGGGACATGCGACCTGTCGTTTCATGCGCAGCAGTTCCAGGCGAGTCCGGTGGCCATTCTGCAGATTGCCTGGCCATATTTAGTATCGGCAGCCATTTTGTGGGTCGGAAAAGCCTGCGAAGATAGTGGTGGCCATTTTGAGGTTTGGAAAAGCCTCGGAGAAAACAATTTGGCCATTTTGCACACTTTAAAAAAGGTGCGAACTCTACAGCAGCCATTTGGAGTGCCCAGCAATCAGGATCACCCCAGGTGGACCCGATTAGGAGCGCCTGGCCAGCAAATGGGTGAGACCGTGGCCTATCTTATTGGGGTGTTGATTTATGTTTGGAGAAATGGCTGATCCAGCTATGGATACGAATGCAGGATTAGAGGAGGCAGGGCCATCAGGGGCAAAGAGTAGCAGAAAGAGGCAAGCCAAAGAGGCCCCTTCCTCAGGAGTAAACCCCAAGGTCTCTAAAGCGACTACCAGGGCAGAAGCGCACAGGCAGAAGGCCCTTCAGAAATAATTTCAGAGGGCCCAAAAACAACAACATATTCTAACTGCTCAGCCCTCCCTCCCTCCCTCCAGAGATCACCAAGCGGTGTACCCAGCTCCACCTGTCTTGCCTCCCATCTATTCAGAAGGGGAATTGTCTTTTTTGGAGTCCTTGTCTTCAATGGAACCTGACAACAGAGGCAATTTCTTTGATGTCCCTCTCAATAGGGAACACACCTTTGAACAGGCTTCCCTCCCGGTTACACATGGCTCTGGGGGCCCCAAAACCATGTACACCTCTCCTGCTGATATGGCAACCTTCATTGCTGAAACCATTAAATAGGTCATGGCTGCTGGCCTACAACACCACCCCCAACCTGCTCCAACACATGGCCATAAGCATAAATACAATAATACAATAATACACGAATACAATAGCAGAGTTGGAAGGGACCTTGGAGGTCTTCTAGTCCAACCCCCTGCCTAGGCAGGAAACCCTATACAGTTCCAGACAAATAGCTATCCAACATCTTCTTAAAGACTTCCAGTGTTGGGGCATTCACAACTTCTGGAGACAAGTTGTTCCACTGATTAATTGTTTTGTCAGGAAATTTCTCGTCAGTTCTAAGTTGCTTGTCTCCTTGATTAGTTTCCACCCATTGCTTCTTGTTCTACCCTCAGGTGCCCTGGAGAATAGTTTGACTCCCTCTTTGTGGCAACCCCTGAGATATTAGAACACTGCTACCATGTCTCCCCTAGTCCTTCTTTCTATTAAATTAGAAATACCCAGTTCCTGCAACTGTTCTTCATATGTTTTAGTCTCCAGTCCCCTAATAATCTGCTGCAGCTCAGCAACCTGGTCCCTCTGCCTCTACTTCTCAGGCCTCAATTGGTGGGGAGCAAGATAACCTGCGGGACTCAGACCTATCTGATGACGAGGTAGTCACCCCAGATACCCCTGCCTTTACCGGATTATTCAAAACTGATCATTTCAAGTCCCTTCTACTAAGGCCATTAAAGCTGCTAACTTACCATCTTCTGCTTCAGCTTCTACTTCATAGGATAAACCGACAGAACCGGCTTCAACTGAGGGTCCCAGTACCCCATTCACTGAACCCACAGTGGAAAAAGAGGTGATCCCTGTTCCCAAGATATTCCTGAACGTCATCCAGAAGCAGTGGAAGTCTCCAGGCACAGGCCCACAACCAACCAACCTTGACAAACGTCTCTACAACATTGCACCAGACCTCACCAAGTTCTTCGAGACTCCCCCAGTTGACGCACCGGTTGCAACTCTGTCTTCACCTATTGTGGTCTCTGGAATCCCTGAGGAGGTTCTCAAGCCTGAGGAGAAAAGGTCATATCAAACCTTAGTCAAAAACTATCAGGCTGGGGCCTGGGCTGTTAGGGCCTCTACGGCCCCTTCCTTTTTCTCCAGGGCGGCCTTGGTTTGGATTGAACAGCTTCAGGAGCGCAACACTCCTACTGACACTAGATCACATAGAGATCTCAATAACATCAGGGCAGCGGTTGAATTTGCGGCTGATTCTTCCCTTAATGCTGCTAGATTCACTTCTAAAGCCATGGCCTCTTCGGTCATGGCCAGGCGTCTGCTTTGGCTCAAGCCATGGCAGGCGGATGTCCGTACCAAGTGGCGCCTAGCAGCCTCCCCATTCAGTAGCACCCAATTATTTGGTAATCCCTTAGACACGTACTTCACGGAATCTAAAGACAAGCGCAAGGTCCTTTCATCCATCTACAAGAAACAGGACAGTCAGTCTGCTCCCTTCTATAGGAGGTCGCCCTTTCAACCTGTGGATGGGGGAACCTCCTTCCCCCATCCACAATGCCAATTCTACACTCCCAGACAGGGATCTCACCAGGACAGGTCCAATAGAATCACACAGTGTTTCCCCTCCAATAAATCTTACCGTGGAGGAGGCAACCACCATTTTTCACGTAGGAAATGACTATCTAAACTCTCTTCCGATCAGAGGCCGCGTGGCGTTCTTTGCCCACTGCTGGGTGGAGACCACAACAGACAATTGGGTACTCAAAACTGTCAAATTTGGTCTCATGCTAGAATTCCTCTCCATCCCCCAGGAACACTTCGTGCCATGCCCAGTCTCTCGGTGTCCTTGCAAGAGGGCACTGATGGAACAGGCCATTCAGCACCTGTTGGAGAGCCGGGACATCCAACCGGTTCCTCACCATCAGGAAGGGCAGGATTTTTGTTCCCACCTGTTTGTAGTACCGAATAATTCCGGGGAATGGAGAGCAATTTTAGATCTAAAAATGTTGAACCGCCACATTGTCTATCGGCAGTTCAAAATGCATTCTCTGCACACCATCCTCCAGGTGGTCAGGAAAAGTGACTTCCTCACGTCAGTAGACTTGACTGAAGCTTACCTTCATATCCCCATCTTCATAGACCACCGAAAATATCTCTGCTTCTCCTATGGGGGAGGCACTTCCAGTACTGAGCTCTTCCGTTCGGTCTATCTATGCCCCCAGGGTATTCACAAAGGTACTGGCAGCCCACATCAGGTCATCCCCAGTTCAGATTCTCTGTTACCTGGACGACATCCTCTTGTTGTCCAGGTCTCCAGTTCAGGCAGAAAGAGATCTCGCCCTCACCATTCACACCTTGCAGAATCATGGGTTCGGGGTGAATCTCAAAAAGAGTCACCTTGTTCCTAGCACTCGCCTTCTCCACCTCAGAGACTTGATAGACACCATGGCGGAGAGGATGCTCCTATCCAACGACCGCATTCTTAGTCTGAGGGAACTTGTCAGGAAGGTGCTATGTCTACGCAAGGCATCCCTTCTTCTTCTCTCCCAAGTCTTGGGCAAGATGGTATCCTGCTTCGGGATTGTCCTGTGGGCAAGGTTTCACAGCAGAAGCCTTCAATGGTTCATGCTTCCACATGAAAAGGCTGACAGGAGCAGCTCTCCTCTCAGGGTCCCCCTCCCCAGACAGGTATTACACTCTCTCAAATGGTGGCAGTCCCTGGCGATTTTGCAAGGGACCTTGTTCAGAGAGCTGTGCTGTCTCAACTTATGATGGACGCAGGTCTGACAGGATGGGGGGCACACATGCAGGACCTAGTGGCTCAGGGTCAGTGGCCCCTTGAAGAGAGCTAAAACAGCATAAATTGGCTAGAATTGTGGGCGGTTCGCCTCACCCTCAGACACTTCCACCACAGAGTTCAGGCCCAACACATACTAGTACTCACGGACAATACCATGACCAAGGCACACATAAACAGACAGGTGGGAACACGTTCCTGGTCCCTGATGCAGGAGGCCAACCTGTTGTGCCAGTGGGCAGAATCTCACCTGTCATCTCTCAGGGCAGAACACATCTCAGGGGTCTCCAACGTCCAAGCAGACTGGCTGAGCCAGACAACGATAGATCGGGCGGAGTGGAACATCCATCCAAACCTCTTCCATCGACTGACACTACGGTTCGGTCTCCCAGTCCTAGACCTGTTCATGACGGCAGACAACAACCAGGTACCCACGTATTACTCGAGATTCATGGACCCCATGGCAGAAGGAGTAGATGCTCTCAGATGCCAGTGGCCCAGGGTCTCCTGTACACATTTCCTCCCCTTCCCCTCATTCAGAGAGTAATTCAAAAAATGCTGGAGCAGGAGGCAGAACTGTTGCTGCTAGCGCTGAATTGGCCACACGAGCCTCGGTATGCCGGCCTAGTGACTCTGTCAATCTCCACCCCATGGCACATCCCACAATCTCTCCTGTCTCTACACCAAGGATCAGTTTGTCATCCCGACCCCCAGTGGCTGCAGTTAACCACATGGCAATTGAGCGGCAAGCCTTAACAGCCAATAACATCTCCCTCAACGTCATTGCTACCATTCAGGCATCACGCAGAAGCTCTACTAGCCACATTTATGATGCCACATGGCGGACTTTTGCTCTGTGGTGTTCCAACCAGACTGCTGACCCACTTAGGGCATCCATTCAACAGATATTGGACTTACTGCAGAGGGGGCTTGTTCAGGGACTTACCCCTAACACTATGCCGACAGGTGGCTGCTCTGGCTTATTTATTTTATTTATTTATTTATTTCTTAGATTTTTAGACCGCCCCCTCTCCCAAAAAGGGACTCTGTTCTGGGCGGCCTGGCATCCAAACATCTACCTTTTCACCCCTTGATCTGGAGATTTCTCTGTGGAGCATCCAACCTGTGTCCCCCTGCCATACATAGATATCCGACTTGGGACTTACCTCGTGTCCTAGAGGCTTTTACTTCTGCGCCCTTTGAATCTATGACATCCGCTTCTTTGAAACTGTTGTCCTTTAAAAAGCAGTTTTTGGTGGCTGTAACCTCAGCCAGACATATTTCTGATTTGGCTGCTCTTTCAGTCAGGCATGACTTGTGCGTGTTCCATCCAGACCGAGTTGTCTTAAGACTGGACCCGACATTCATACCGAAGGTCAATAGCTGTTTCCACCGAGGTCAGGAGTTGACCTTACCTGATTTCTGTCTGTCTCCCCGTCACGAGACGGAGCACAAGTGGCACACTCTTGACGTACGTCGTGCCCTCAAGATCTACATCGACCGCACCACCTCGTTCCACCACTTGGAAGCTCTCTTCATCTCCTTTCGCCAGGCCTCCTTGGGTACCAAGGCTTCATTGTCTAGTCTGGGGCGCTGGATAAGAGCCTGTATTAAACTGTCTTATGAACTTCAATCCATACAGGTCCCTGCAAACATTACAGCTCACTCTACACACAGCGCTGCGATATCTGCAGCTTGGTCCACTCAAGCTACCTTAGAAGAAGTCTGCCAGGCAGCCACCGGGGCGTCTCCCACAGTCTTCACACGTCATTACAAATTGGACAAGTATGCGTCAGCTGACGCAGCTTTTGGCTGCAGGGTGCTACAAGTGCTTGTGCCCTAACGGACCTTTTTTTTTTTTTTTTTTTACAATTTCCCACCCTAGTGGACAGCCCAGTCTTTGGTACGTCCCAGTCTGGCTGCTGTCTCTACGATAACAGGAAAATGGGTGTTGGTTCTTACCTGATATGCTCATTTTCTGGTAGAGACAGCAGCCAGCCCTGCCCTGGTATGGGTCACGCGAGGGAATTCCTTGTGCAGAGGAGAGAGATACAATGACTATGGACTTTCACTTTTTGCTCACAGTTCTCACTTGAGTCTACAGTTTTTCATCATCTGAAACTGGGGAGGAGCCACAAGGGCCCGATGACATCATAAATGTAAATTCAGTCCGATTGTTTAATGGACGGAGCTTACCCAGTCTGGCTGCTGGCTGAGTAGAGACACTACTGTACCAGAAAATGAGCGTATCAGGTAAGAACCAACGCCCATTCGCCACTACTGCAAACTTTAGATTTCCACCTACTGAACATACTTAACTGGCATATCTGATTTTATTCACCTTCTCTTTTACATGATTCCTTCCTCTGCCTTACACCAGATGACTCTACAAGTAGCCAAGAAGGTATAGCATGTGCTTTGGGAAACTCTTAGGCAATGAGAGTCTAATAGATCTGCATGTGACATCCAGGGACTTGGTTTCAGAAGAACCATAAGTATTTATATAATTCTCAAGGTTTATCATGGCCTGCCATGAGAGATTTGTGGATCTCCCAATTCCATCCAATCCCTGATGGAATTGTTGCGAGAGCATGACTCCTGAATTGGAACATTCAAAAAGGAGTGAGTGGATTTGTCTTAGTTTTATTTGGAGCACTGCTCCATTTTCAGAAGACCAGTAATCAATATTAGAAGACTAAAAATATCAGCACTTCCTTTTCTTTTAGACATTAGCAGGTCATTGCATACTCCAGTTTGAAGACTGCCTTGGGACCTGTGCATAATAATTCCACTGGCCTAACATGCTTCTGCAGCTCATTCTCTGATCCTACATGTCCTTTATCAGTATGGTCCAGATTCATTCCCCTGCATGGTTGGGAGGTATCACCCTGAGAAAGAAATGTGCCCCAGACCTGAAAGAAATTCTGCCTGTCAAAGGCGATAGTCCTGAACTGCAGACACACCAATACAAAGCACCTTGATGTGTTCACTGGGTTTTTCAGAATAGATTGTTGCAGAATGACTCACAGTAGACATGGCATGTAAAAAATATTAAGTTGCCATAAGAACAATTCCCACACATATTTATTTTGAGTGTGGTTTATAGGTGCACACATATGCTGATGTGGTTTCCCTTTTTTTTTTAACGTACTTGCCTTTGGGATTTCCTATGGTTCCTAATTCTTATTCATGAGAAAGAGGAGGGAGGAGGACTAATAGACATTGCACAACTCGAGCACTGAATCTTCCCGAGAATGTGCAGGGCAATTTTTAGTTGCCACATCTGACTGGAAGTGTTTATGATCCATTTTTGTTCTGCCACATCAATGTTCCCCCCACTAGCATTTGTGTGGAGCAGTGGAGATAGAATGTGGCTGATTAGGTTCAGAGCAGCTGTGTTTCCCCTGGAGAGGAGAGGATGATAAATCTTATGGCGCTCTCTGTTATTTAAAGTTGATATTAGGTTCAAAATTAAATGGGAGAATCAAATACTTGACTTCCTCGGCGTATGCGCTAGCTAATCCTTTCTACATACAATTCTTCTAATTATCTGCATTTACAAATTCAAAGGCAATTAGCCCTGAAATTGCTAGAAGTATGGAGAAAGAAATGTGGGTTTTTTCCCCCCGCTCTAGAAATGGAGGAAGCTTGTTTCTCCCTTAGCTTAACTGGAATTTAATCAACAATGGTGAGTGCTAAATAAATGTGCCTGAGTAAATCTTTATTTACCTGGTAGCTGTGGTGACAACGTGTATGTTTGTTACCGTATTTCTTTTAAGGAGCCAGGGACCTATATAACATGAGATTTTTCCTAGGGATTTTGCTAAAGAATGGTACTCAAGAACTTCCGCCTTTTCAGTAGCAGTTTGTAGATTTGACCTCTATGTGAATGTGTTCTCCAGGTTTTGAGAGATCTTCTCTATATCATGATCACCGGAAAAATACATTTTTTAAAGCAGTGGTTTACATTTCAGAGGAACATGCCACTGATTTGGCATTATGACTTCCTGCTTAAAGGGAACTGTATATGTGCATGCCTTGTTTTAAAGACAAAGAAGGAGATGGGTAATGGACAATTTGGGGACAGTTGACCAAAATTAGTTCTAGGTAACAGGCCATATGTGATAGCCAAAATTGGATGAACCGTGTGTGATTGAACACAGCTGTGCAGTGTTCTACTATGCAGTAGAACAAAATTAGTTTACTGCATATTGATTTATAATATTTATATCCTCTTGTCTCCTAAAGATAGGGGAAATTGATGAGTGTTATAACAAATGTGGTGGCAGCACAAGGATGTCACTGGGAAGTAAAAGGACATTATTTTAGGGGCTTCTTAAAAACTTTTCTACTTAAGCCCATCCAGGACTCAATAAACCCACTTGATTATTATTTTTATTATTTTTATTTGCTTTTGGATGGCTTCCCATTGAAACTTGGCAGAATATTCATTGCAACATCAGTTTTCTTCTTCTGTAGAAAGAAGAATCTAATGGGTATAATCTAGTCAGTCATAGCTTTGAGCCTAGTGGTGTTTTGAATCTTCCTCTTCTTCTTTGCACATTAGAATTCTTCCCACTATATCACCTGGTCTTTCTTTCCTTCCATACTTTGAAGTAAGTGATACATTGCACTTTAACAGCTAACTAAAGGATCTGTTGATTGCAAATGTCTAATCTTAAAGCAAAATTTAATTAACTTAATTGCACCTCTGATTTGGGGTTATAACAAATTCAGCTACTTGTTTGTCTCTGAGGATTGTTTGTTTTGATAACCTGAAATAAAACAAATCCACAGCTTCACTCTAGACTGGCATTTAAACATTTAGGTTTTATGGATTTTGAGGCCAATGGGCTATCACTGACTTCAAGAACCAGGCATTCATTCATTAGTGGTTCAAACTTTTAAGCATCCAATGCATGTATTGCCATCTATAATAAAACACAAATTGTAAACTGAATTTATTGCTTAAGAAAAAAGGAAAGAAGAGTCACATGTATTAGATGGGCAGCTACATAGGAGCAAGTTTATAGTTGAATTATATCACTGGTGAAATGCATTGTATATTCTCCTGTTCCTAACACCGATGAAATAAATTTATCTACAGGACTGAAAACCCCACAAAGGTAGAAGAAACCTGTGTCCCTTTCATCCAAAGATCCATCAGATAGATATTCAATCAAAAAAAAGAAGAGTAGGGGCTCAATGAAAGAAAAGGCAGCTTTGATTCTGGGAAACCAGAGTCTGGCAGAAGCCATATTCCCAGACGTGTAGCATGACTCCTGACTCCAATATTTAGACTATGAGAGAAACCCAGATATCACCTAGAGACAGAAAAGGCATAAAGGTAGAGAAGTGGTAGGTTATTTGTATGAGGACCCTGGGATTAGGAAATACCAATTTATTTAGGAATTGGTTATTACTCTCAAATGCCTTAGTTCTTGCAACTGACTAAGATCAGTAATGCCTGCACTTGAAGGGCTTCAAGAGTTTCTGCTTAAATACTAGAACAACCTCCAAGAAGATTGACTGTATCTTCTGGGTTTGACTCCAAGCTTTGCTGATTATTTGGGAACTCTGACTTTGACCTGGATCTGACAGGGCTCTATTAACCATCCTCTGGATTTTGATAGCTGGTATCCACATTCTGTATCTTTTAGCCTCAGCTACACTTGACTATAAATGTATCCGATGATGGCTCTTCTAATGCTTCCCTCTCTCTTTCCCTCCCCCTTCTACCTCTCTCTCTCTCTCTCCTGATGTTTCATTCTAAAAAGCTCTTAAATCAAGGCATTGAGATAACTAGGGTCGGGTTCAATCTCACACTTGAAGTGATGACTTGTCTTTTTTTTCTGCTTAGCATAAACTCAAACCCCATGGTTTCTTTCTTGGGATAAGTTTATGCATGATGCTAACCATCATACAAAAACTTACCAACTACATTGGTAACAACTGTAAACCAACTACATTATGGGTTAGTGTCATATTTATTTTCTGTCTCTTTCCATTGCTTGAAGAACCAAATAAACAGGCAAAATTATAGAATACATTGCCAGATAAGTATGATAAGTTCCTTTAAAAGACATATAACCAGATCCAATGTTATGTATGCATGCATGAATAAAACCCGTAAAAGAGAATCCAAAACATATGCTGAAATAGAACTTTCCTTTATGCATAGATATAAACAGTGTTATGAAAAGGAACATGGCTAGACGATATCAAGTTTCGCAGATATACTAAGATAGCAATGCAGATAGTTCTTGACTTATGACCACCACTGAGGTTAGAATTTCTGTTATTAAGCAAAATGGTTGTTAAGTAAGTTGCACCCAATTTTGTGACTTCTTTTGCCACAGTTGTTAAGCAAATCACTTGCAGTTGTTACATTAACAACATGGTGGTAAAACAAATCCAGCTCCTCCCATTGACTTTCTTATCAAAAGCTGGCTGGGAAGTCACACAGATGATCCCAGGGTGCTACAACTGTTGTGAATACACACCGGTTGCCGATTGCCTAAATTCCAATTACGTGACCATGGAGATGCTACAAAAGTTGTAAGAATGAATACTAGTTATAAGTCGCTTTTTTCAGTGCCGCGGTAACTTTGAAAGTCGCTAAATGAATGGAGGACTACCTATAGAGAAAACCTCTACATTGAAGTAATTACTTGTTGATGTCCAATCTGGACATTTTATGGATTTCCAAAAGACTTTTTTTTTTTTAAAAAAAAACTCTTTTTAAAGCCAGAAAAACTATCTTCTTATCATAAATGATAAGATACATGGTGCTTTCCATAATTATTAAAGCAAATAGCATTAACCACAAAGCATAAAGACATTTATGTAAAGCACATCCTGAACTAAGTTTTGTTTAATGTGTATATAACCTGCTTTATAGAACCATAGCTTTGGTAGACTAAGTAGTTAATTGTTATTGATTGGCTCTGCCCACTGTTCCAATATCCATCATTATTGAAATCATCTCCATTCCCCTCATTAAGCATGCATCTGTTTCCATGGGAATGGATTTCTAAATAAGAGGTGCCATTTAAGTTTTATTGGCTTCCCTAGTCGTACAGGCACTCTCCAGTGTGGTTGCCACAATCTGTCATTGTTAATCAACTCTCATCTCTTAACACTGGCTGGAGTTATCAATGAGGTGAGGATTAATATTCTGGGCGAAACAGATGATAAATCATTTGAACATAATTAGTGTACAGCAAGGTTACAGCTGACATGAATTTTTATCTTAATTATGATAGAAATTTGTTCCATTAATTTAATTTAGTTTGCATGAATGGTTCAACACCTAACAAAGTTAATCTTACACCTGTCATTACAACAGTAAGAAAAAGTCTCATTCTCAGCCCATGAGCAGAGATAATGCCAGCATATAGATATAACCTTGATTTCTCTTGGATTTGAAAACAGAATATTTTCTTTAGAAAAATATAGAACTTCCTTTTTACTACAAAAGTCTCATTGGATTTTGACCAAGAAAAATAAACTAATGTTCAAGTATGTTTTATAAAGGCCCATTTCTTCTCTTTGCCCCTCAGAATAAGTAGATATTTTCTGGATAAACAAAATGTGACCAGCTGAATTATATAGGAGTAATAAACTTATAATATAGGCTACACCACATGCTATAGCATTAATCAGTGTAATCTCATTCGTGCAAGAATAGTATTAAAGAACAGAACAGGGTAATAGGCACACATAAGATCTCATCTATTCACTTGCATTGGCAAGAGAGAAAAAAGCCAGCTCAAACTGGTTGAAGATAGTCAAAAGTATTTAGAGACTTTTAGAGACTCATGGATCATTCAGGTTTAAGATTGGTTAACATAAATGGCTTTACAGTATGTGACACCGATAGCAGATGTGCAGCACACAAATGTACACACACCATCTTGCCTTCTGCTGCCGTTTCTTTTTGCTGAGTTACATTCATACCATTTCAAAAACATATTTGACAGCAAATAAGCAGTTCGTGGGCATGCATTTCTAAAATCTAAAGTATGTTCAACGTGGAGCGATACATAAATTTCTATTTATATGAAGGACGATGAATGAAAAAGACATACTGCAACATTCCCAAGCCACCTTTCTGTATGGGGAAGAATAATTCATAACTTGATCATCTCCACAAATAGTAATTATTCAAAGATTCCCAAAGGGTTTGGCATACCAAATGAACCTAAATCCTGTACTAATTATCCAAGCAATTATGAAGCTGGATAAATCATATGTGATAGATGGATAAGGTGGAACTGTTTGGCTTGTAAGATGGAGGATTATTTATTGATTTAACTAATATTAACTAAGACTGCACAAGGACTGTTCACATCATTTGTTGGTTGCAGTTATTTTC
>NW_028113418.1:0-25372 GCF_964273705.1 Natrix helvetica
CTATCCGCTCACACAGAGAGGGGCTCCTCCTGGTGCCGTCTGCTAGTCAATGCCAGCGGGCGACACCTAGGAGTAGATCCTTCTCTGTGATGGGCCCAACCCTCTGGAATGACCTCCCCCCTGACATTCGAACTACCACCGACCTCCGTTCCTTCCGGCAAAAGTTAAAGACTCACCTATTTCAATCAGCTGGCCTGGCACTTTCTTAGTTCTACCTCCCGGGGATTTATTCATTTTAATTGGGTTTGGGGTTTTAAAAAGTTTTTAATACACTATATACTATATTTAATATTTATTATTCTATGTACAGTCTTGCAACCTCCTCCACCTACGTATTTAATTATTTAACTGTTTTGTATGTATTTTTATAACGTATTTTAGTGACTGTACACCGCCCCGAGTCCCTTTCGGGAGAGGGGGCGGTCTATAAATATGAATAATAAATAAATAAATAATAAATCTAATTGCTTCATCTAATTGCTTCCTCTAATTGCTTGGTTAGGGTTATTTGTGAAGTAAATGCCGTTTAATTATCTGCAGGGGGGGAAATCCTAACAAACGTATTTGAAAAGCGGCTGCTTGAAAGGAATCGTTTGATCCGAAGAAAAAAATACACCCACAGGCAGAGCTGATTCCTGCCCCGAACTAAACAATCAAGACGATGTATTAAGAGTGATTTTGTTAGAATCTCAATCAGAGCAGCTCTGGGTCTGCTGTCGGACTACTATCCCAAATCAGAGGGGCCAAAACTGAGGGTTTGCTGCCATCTAGTGGTCATTTAGTTAAAAATGCTAAAAAACGTTTTTTAAAGTTCCAAGGCAAAGCTGATTGTTACATAGCTGATTGTCTGAACTTTTTGAAAACTTTTTAAAGCATTTTTTTACTAATGGTTCAGGCGAACAATAGCATTTTTACTTCCAGTTTGGGTGAATAGGTCCGAATTGGTAGCATTTCACTCCTGCCCTGTATTCCTTCTCTTCATTAGACTAGACATATCCAGTCCCTCAATCAATTATCATATGGTTTCGCTTCCAGGCCCCTGATCATCTCTGTTGCTCTTCTCTGCACACTAAGAGAGTTGCCCTTAGCATTTGAGGCTTAGGAGTTTATATGTTGGGGTAACTGACAGTGGACCTCCCTAAACTGTTCTGACAGTCCTCTAAAGCATGTTTTCAATTGAGAATCCCTATTTGTTCTTTTAACAATAAAGGAAGAGTTGCCAGATGAAGTTATGGGATGGAGTAAGGTTAAATCCCAGTTATTGGTAGAGAGCCAGCTCAGGGACTGTGGCATCCTACACTTTGGCAATTGTAAAAAGACCACAATTACCAACAGACCTCTTTACCAAGATTTATTGAGACGAAAGGGAAGGGAGTTACAAGAATTCCAGTCATTCAACCATTTTCCATTTGGAAACATTTCCTCTGACTTCCACATACTATCTAAATGGAATTAATTAATGTCTTATTTCAAATAAAATCAATTTTTACAGTTCTTTAAGTATCATTCTGGTGTTATGCCTCATGTTTTTACATTTGTTCTGGATGTAAGATGTTCCTTTGTATTCAAGTATAGTCTCAAAATAATAATGTAGCACGGGGATGAAGATGCAGCCCAGCAGCCCAGCACTGGAGGCCAGGATGGAGAAGACCTGCACAGCCACCATGTATCTCCCTTTGGTGCTCAGATAGGTGGGCACAAAAGTCACCCAGACACTGGAGAAGCCCAGCATGCTGAAGGTGATCAGCTTGGCTTCGTTGAAGGCCCCAGGCAGATTCCTAGCCAGGAAAGCCACCGTGAAGCAGATGGCAGCCAGGAAGCCCATGTAGTTGAGGGTGACGTAGAACATGACTACAGCCCCTTCGTTGCATTGCAGGATGATCTCTCCAGGCTGGGAGTGGAGGTCAGAGATAGGGAATGGGGGAGAAACTCCCAGACAGATGGAGCAGATGACAATTTGGACTGTAGAACAAGAGATGATGATGGAGTTGGCCAAGCTCTTCCCAAACCATGTCTTCACTTGGTTTCCTGGTTTTGTGGCCAAGAAAGCCAAGACCATCGTGATGGTTTTGGCCAAGAGAGAAGAAACGGCAACTGAGAAGATGATGCTGAAAACCATTTGTCAGAGAAGGCAGGTGGCTTTCCTTTGTTGACCAATGAAGAGAGAAGGAGACAAGAAGCAAAGCAAGAGGGAGACTAGGAGGATGTAGGAGAGGTCCCGGTTGTTGGCCTTGACAATGGGAGCTTCTTGATATTTAATGAAAATGATTAGGATAAGGCTTGTAGTTAGGAACAAGACTAGAGCAAAAGAGATCAGGATGATGGTCAGATCTTCTTCATAAGACAGGAATGTTTTTCTAAATAATATGAGGCTAAGGCTATCAAATTGGAGGAAGTCTTGGGGTGTTAATTATTTCTTATGTAGAGTGCAGAATGTTCATAGCAACCTACATTATTAGAGATCAATATTTGATAAGATAATTTTTCTAGGTAAACACACTGCTCAGACCTCACTTGGAAATTTATCATCCAGAAATTTGGTGCATATTTCAGAAGATCTTTGTTTTTATGGTGGTTGCTGATCTTGATAGAAATTGTTTGGCTGATATATATTTTTCTGCGTCAATTTTTGGGGACAACATAATGTAAGTCTGCTTCAGATGAAGAAAAGAAATGGACGTAAGGCAATTCCTTAATTTACAAAAAATTGAGATGTTCCTTGAAAGGTACCGTATTTTCCAGAGTATAAGACACACCTTTTCCCCCCAAAAAGAGGGTGAAAACTTGGGTGCGTCTTAGGCACCGAATGTAACCCCGCCCACTGACCGCCCCCCACCCTTTGCCTCTGCCTCCCAGCAATTTACCTCCTTGCAGCAAATGGAGCTTGTGGAGAAAATGGGGCTTGCGGAGGCGGCAATCGGCTATGGCAATCCCTGCAGCCTGAAATGGCTGATCATCGTGAAATTGAAACTTGCTGTTTGCTGCAAAGAGGCAAATTGCCAGTAGGCAGATTTTTTTTTCTTCTAATCAGGCTAAATAGGCTGTTTGCTGTAAGGAGGTAAGTCAATAAATATAAATGTCTATAGAATGTTCAAATTATTAGACTTATTTTTAAAAGGCTGCTTTATTATTGTTCTAGACAACTTAAGCACGCCCGTCGCGATCCACAGCCAGAACCGGAAGTCCAAAACTACATCAGTTTTAACAGTATCTGTACCAATATAGTCTGAAATGTAACAGCACAAACAGTATATATCTTGTGTACTGTTTGCTGCAAGGAGGCAAATTGCTGGGAGTCAGAGGCAGATATTTAACCCCCCCCCCCTTATTTTCCTCCGCAAAAGCTAGGTGCATCTTATACTTCGGAGCATCTTATACTCTGAAAAATACGGTAAATATCGAAGGATGCATCTGAACTTACAAGCAGAAGAATTATTTTCCCTGGCAATGGTAAAGCTTACCCAATTTGCCTTACCTTCCTATCACTTCCTAGTCGCTCCTTCAAGTTATTTGGGGTTATTCCTGTTAGATAAGAAATTGTGCATTTGGAAAATAAACAAGAAAACAGCTAAGCTTCAAATTGCCTTTTAATATGTACTTTCACAAAGGGACGCAGTGGATCAGTAGCTAAGACGCTGAGCTTGTCGATCAGAAGGGTCGGCAGTTCAGCGGTTCGAATCTCTAGCGTCGCGTAACGGAGTGAGTCCTGTTACTTTATCCCAGGGTGAATGTCAGGACTGCAGCCATATTTCTCTTGGATCTTTGGCCTGCCACACTTTCTATTATTCTACTATGCATTTTCTATTGAGGGAAAATGGGAAGGGGGATTGTACTGAGTTAGATGGTATGTAGCCATAACAAAATTCTTTCTAGAAAGCCAAGGTCATCTTTTGTCTCTGCACCTCTGCACCTGACCGGAACTGGATGGGTGGAACTGCCAGCATGGCAGTGGGAGATTGGACCAAGTGATGGATTTGTGGGTGTGGGCGCAAGATCTTGACCGTTCAATTGGGCAGGGAAAACCTGGAAGCTTTCAGATTCAAGTTTTCCAGATGTACATGAGTCTCTTAATAAATTGGAACTTTGAGCCATACTTTGCCTTGGACTCTGATTTACTTTTGGATGCTGTTTGGAACCCTGGCAGTAAATATGAAATGTCTGACTAGTTCCAAACAGATGTAGGAGTTAGAACTACTGGCAGAGTCTTCATGTAGTTCTTCCATTGTCCTTTTTGCATCTAACATGCCAATAAAGTACTTTTCCACTTAATAAAGTCTAGAAGGATGAAATTGAAATGAGATTTACGCATGAATAGGCAGTAAGTGCTTTCCTCCTCATGGCCCTATGAGCATGTTTTTCTCCATTCTTCATATAGCGATGATTTTTAAGGGTGATAGAAAGGTGTTTTTAAAGCACAATCCATTCATATCATATGAATATCATATCACGTTTTAGAATCTACTAAATAAAGAAGTGACTTCAAAATGGTCTCTTCTCTCCAGAGACTGTTGGAAAAGCTTGTCCAGAGTTATGGAGTTTGGTGCTACTCTAGGTTGATGACACTTCACTCTAGCGATGCCTGGTTTTTTGACATCCAGAGAGCAATCACTACCCTCAAACCTTGCCTGATGTTAAGGTTAAGATTGGTTGGTTGTTTTCTTTTATATCAGAGGTGTCAAACTCAAGGCCCGGAGGTGCTTAGATCTGGCCCACGGGGCTGGCATGGATGTTGTGGCCTGCTGGTGGCAGCTGAGTCAGACAGTGAGGAGGTTGGGGAGGAACATGGGCCAGTCCTGGGGGCTGAAAAGCTACATTATCCTTCTGAGGCCAGACCTGAACCGAAATGATTAGCTTACAACCAATAGAAAAGTGATCAACATTGGTAACTTGGTCAATGGTGGTCAGCATTGGTTAACATAAATCAACTGTGATCAACATTGCTCAACATTGCTCAACAGATGTCAACAGAGTTCAACAGAGATCACTGTTGTTTCATGGTGGTGATCATTGGTCAACCATGCTCAACAATGTTCAACAGTGATCAACTAAGTTTAATGATGGCCAACAATAGTCAACAGTGGTCAACCAAGGTCAACTGTGGTCACCATTAGTCAATTTTGATCAACACTGATCAATGTTGGTTAACAGTAATGAACATTTGTCAATTGTGGTCAATATTGTCAAGGGGGTCAATATTGATCAACTGTGGTCAACATTGCTCAACATAGATCAGCCATAGTCAACCAAATTCAACAGTGGCCAATAGAGGTAAACTTTGTTCAATTTTGTTCATCATTGATCAACCATTGTTAACATTGGACAACATATATCAACCTTATCCCACTGTGGTCAACCAAAGTCAATATTGGTCAACACTGATCAACAGTGGTAAACCATGATCAATAGTGGTCAACCAATGTTAATGGTCGTCCATGGTGGTCAACATTGATCAACAGTAGTTATCATTAGTCAACAGTGGTCAATGGTACTTAACTGTGGTCAACAGTGGTCAACCAAGGTGATCAGTGGTCAACCCTGGTCAAACGTGGTCAATTGTGGACAACCAAGGTCAACAACAGTCAACCAAGATCAACTGAGGACAACGCAAATCAAACTGGGTCAATATAAATGAAAAATCAAGAATAGTAAATGTAGGTCAATAAAGGTCAACATACATCAAAAAGAACATCAGTGGTAAAGAGTGGTCAACCTTGAATGGCTTGGCAATTATTCCATGACTGCCCTTCCCGCAGGCTGTGAACCAGCCCAGTGAGACCAGCCCTTTGGAAAATCCCACCTGTCCAGGGAGGTGTATTTTCTGGTAGCGAGGAGTGGCTTTCTCTCCTGAGGGTGCCAGGTGATCTTTAGAGAGACACCTCTTCTCCTGCAGTGTTTAATTTGGCCTCTGGCAAGCTTTTCATTTGCAATTTTATTCCAATATTTAACATTGATAACAATGGCAGCCATACCTTAGCTTAGATTTTTCAATCTTTTATGCCAATTGAAGCTGCCATGATGGTGGAGCAAACAGGAATTAAGGTTCTTAAGTCCTTTGATGGACACCAACTTTAGATTAAATTGGTTGGGTGAGGTTTATCTTTCTTTAAATTTATTGTGATGGTTAGTATTAAAGTGAGGTGGAAGGGCTGGATTTTGCTTTCACTGCTAGTTTTGGAACTGAGACGTTTATTTATTAAAATGTTTTATGTCTACCTAGATTTCATTAGAGCACCTTTTCCATAGCTGTGTTGTGGACCGCTGACGGCCAGTGGAGCTGGCAGTAGAATCGGAGAGTGAGGAAGTTGGGGAGAAACATGGGGCAGTCCTGGGGGCTGAAGAAAGCTCAGACAAGGGCTGTGCGTCAGAGGCAGAGAGGGCTTAGACAGCAGTGAGGCAGAAGAACATCTGGAGCCTGTTCCCAGTGTGCGCATACGCAGAATTGCCAGAAGACAAGAACAATTAAGAAAGCAGGGTCCACTTGGGGGTAGAGCCACACCTTGGAGGTGATTGGCCCCTCAAGTAGGAAACAAAATAGGAACGAACAAGGAGTGGGCTTTTGCAGGAAATAATTCATCCATTCGGTCCGGAAAGTTCTGTTTGTGACTATAAGAGACTCTGTGCCAAGTGTGGCCTTGCCCTGCATTTGGAAACTAGTTATCTGGCAGCTCTCCGAGCGAGATAAGGTTCGTGTGGATAAACATTCCTCTGAAAGACTGTTTGCCAAGCCTTGCTGACTGTGAATGAAAGGAATTCACAGTCGTGTGAAGAAAAGAGGTTTTGCAGGGACCAAGACTTTGCTTCTTGCTTTCTAAGGAAGCCCAGGTCAGAACAAGTTGCTCCTGTCCTGTGAAATGGGGTTTTCTATGAGCCCCCCCCATTCTCTCTCCACCCCCCTCCTGGTTATTTTGCAACCGGTTCTTCCCCCAACACATTGGGCTAGCATAAGCCTGGAGTCCGGGAGACGTGGGCAGAGAAAACCTGGGGAAGGAGTCACACTACATCTGGACCAGAATGGACTGCCTTTGGCTGCACCATGTGAGATTGGATGTATGGCAAACTCCTTCAACCCTTCCAACACGACAACATCTAGGAGAAGAGGCGACTCACTCCTGCATTCCCAGTTTTTTCTTTCCGTAGAAACGGAGAAGATTCAGTCTCTGCACAGAAACAGACATCGGTTTGTCAACGACCACAACCTCCCCTGCGGTCTGTGAAAACCCTTCCTGAGAGAAGCAATAAACAGTTGTGCTTTCTCAAGCTTTGGTCTCCCTTTGCACACTTGAATGACAGTCCAACAAGTTATTTACCAATAATTTATTAAAAACAATAAAAAACATCAAAGAACACAACAAGAGAACTGAAAAAACCAACCACAACAAGAAAAAAAACAAAAAACAGGAACAACTGGAACTAAGAAAACCATGGTGGAGTTGTGCGTGGCCCTCTGGAAGTTGAGCGAGGGGGCCTTTCCAGGGACGGCTGGATGTCATGGAGGCAGAGATGAGGAGGGAAAGGAGAGGGGAGGGGAGGGGAGAGGGAGGGAAAGGAGGGGAGAGGAGGGAGGGAAAATGGGGGGACGAAGGAAAAGGAGGGGAGGTGGAGGAAGTGGAGGGAGAGGGAGGTGGAGGAGAGGGGGGAGGGAGGAGGAGGGGAGAAGGGAGGGAAGGGGGGAGGGAGGAGGAGGGGGGAAGGGAGGGGAGGGGGGAGGGAGGAGGAGGGGGAAGGGAGGGGAGGGGGGAGGGAGGAGGAGGGGGAAGGGAGGGGGAGGGGGAAGGGGAGGGAGGAGGAGGGGGAAGGGAGGTGGAGGGGGAAGGGGAGGGAGGAGGAGGGGGAAGGGAGGGGGAAGGGGGAGGGGGAGGAGGATTAGGGAGAGAGGAGAAGGGAGGAGGAGAAGGGAGGAGGGAAAGGAGGGAGGAGGAGGGAAAGGAGGGGGAGGAATAGGTGGTGAGGAGTAGGGAGCAGGGAAAGCAGAAGAAGAGGGAGAAGGAAAAAGAGGAAGTGATGAAGAAGAAGAGGATGTGATGAGGATGATAAGGAAGATGATGATGAGGTGGTGGTAAAGGAGAGAGGAAGAGGTGAAGGAGAAAGAAAAGAGGAGAATGGAGGAGGAGGAAGGAGAAGAAGAAGAATGAGGACCAGTAGGAAGGAGGAGGAGGAGAAGGTGAGGCATGGAGGAGGGGAAAGAAAGGAGGGAGGGAAGGAGGAGGAGAAAGGAGAAGAAGAATAAGGAGGAGGAAGGAAGAGGAGAAGAATGAGGAGGAGGAGAAAGGAGGAGGAGGAGGAGGAGGAGGAGGAAGGAGAAGAAGGAGCTGAGGGAATGAGAAAGAAAAAAAGAAGAATGAGGAAGAGAATGAAAGAGAAGGAGGAGGGGGAGCAGGAGGGAGAAGAAACAGGAGGGAGAAAAAGAAGGAGGACTAGGAGGAAAGTGAAGGAGAAGAAAAATGAGGGGGAGGAAGAAGGAGGAGGAAGGAGGAGGAGGAAAGAGGAGAAGAAGAATGAGGAGGAGGAGGAAGGAGAAGAAGAAGAAGAATGGTGAGGAAGGGGAAGAGAAGGGGATGAGGAAAGAAGGGGAAGAGGGAAGGGGAAAAAGAGGGTAAGGAGAGGAGGGGGAGAGGAAAGGAGGGGGGAGGAAAGGGGGAGGAGGGAAAGGGGGAGGGATGGGGAAAGGGGAGGGGAAGGGGGAGGGGAGTGGGGATGGAGAGGGGGAGGAGGGAGAGGGAGGGGGAGAGGAAAGGGAGGGAGAGGGGAGGGGATGGGAAGGAAGGGGGAGGAGGCGGAAGGGGGAGGAGGCGGAAGGGGGAGGAGGCGGAAGGGGGAGGGAAGGAAGAGGGGGAGGGAGGGAAATGGGAGGGGATGGGAAGGAAGGGGGAGGAGGAGGGGGAGGGGAGGAGGAGGCTACCTGAAGCTCCCGGCAGATGTTTCCTCGGGAGCTTCTCCAAGTCCTCCTCCTGGTCCTCTCCTTTCCCGCGTGATGTCCCTCACCAAGGTGGTCTGGTGAAGGACTCTCTTGCCCTGGAAGAAGCAGAAGGGGAGAGTTAATAGCCGGTCTTCAAATGTGGCCTCCCCAGTCTAATATCCAGCTATTCCCCCCTCCTCCCTCCTGCCTAAGGGCTCCTCACCTCCTCAGCCGGTCCCTGAAGGTCTTATTCAGGAAGGCCACCTCCCCGCTCAACTTCCGGTTTTCCTGGCGAAGTGTTTCCACTTCGGCCTTGAGGGCCACGCGTTCCTCCACCATGGTCTCAAAAAGGATGGCATTCCTGCAAATTATGAAGAGAAAGACAGAAATTAGTTCTATCTAGATGATAGATAGATGGATAGATGGATGGATGGATGGATGGATGGATGGATGGATGGATGGATGGATGGATGGATGGATGTCAGTGTGTGGATTCTTCTCTAAATTTCTTACCTGTCCAGTTGTTCCTGGAGTTTTTTATTGAGAATGAGGAGCTCCCGTTTCTCCCCAGCTTGCTCCAGAACTCTGCAGAGGAGGCTTCGATATTCGTTCTTCTCAAATTTAACGGTCTCCTCCAGCTCCATAATTCTGAAACAGAGGAAGACAAGAGCGAAATTAGCCCCCTCTGGTTTTCCCTCGAACTATCCTACCTGTTTAAAATTAAAACTACCTAAAAATCCCCGGCACTCCCTTTCCCTTCCTTGCTAGGAGATTTAGTTTCGCCTTTTTGCCCAAGTCAGGGCTGCAGCCAGAGAATATCTCACCTCCTCTCCTTTTTTTCTAGCTCCCTGCAGAGTTCTGGGGTGTTCCTAGCAAGCTGGGGATCCTTTTTGTGGAGCTCCTCATTCCTCCTTGTTCTGCTGCTGCAAAGACAAAGACCAGAGAGAAATTAGCCCCTTGTTGTTCTCAATTGAAGCATCAAACGATTCCTTCAGTTAAAAAATACTTTAAAATACATTTATGTGTGTGTGTAAAGGTTCGGTGTTGCTATTCCTACCAGAACAATCAGAAATCTCTCCTTACTGGGAAGAGGGTTTTAACCATTGGGAAAAGCCACCCGTTCCCGGCAGAATGAAATATTTTAGGAGATATTAAAAAGGCGGAATATTGTATTTCCCCTAGAAGAGAAATAGAAGCCTTAAGGGAGGTTCCCTGTCCCCAGTAGATATTTGGTGCCCCTTAAGAGAGACTGGGCCGTCCTATCTGCGAGGCAAAAGACCTCCAGCTGCAGGGTGATGGGATTAAGACAGGACCCTCCAGGGCATCCTAGGATCATCTAACAGCAGAGCTCCCTCAATTGCAAAATCTCCTAAGGCCATTGCATCCTCCCAGGGGTAGGTTTCAATTTTTTTTACTATGGGTCCCGTGGGTGTGGCTAGGTGAGGGGAGCATGTGACTGGGTGGGCGTGGCCAACCTGACGTCACTCACGCACACTCAGTCACATGACCCTCCACCTAGCCACGCCCACCGAAACGATGGTGAAAGATTTTGGGACTCTGACAGAGGGAAGACAGAGGGGGGGAAGAGAGGGGGAAAACTCCCCAAAATTGTCCACCGTAGAATTTAGGGGGTGGAAAAGCCACAAGTTTCCTTGAAGGAATTGAAGCATTCAACTTTGCATCCCGGAGGCCATGCCTGTGTTTATAAATCAGGCGGGTGAGTGGAGGGGGGGGAGAACAACGGGAAGGAAAGGGTGGGAGATAGAAAAAACGCAGGAGGAGGCGCTGGACTGTGCAAGCAGGGTGGGAGGGAGGGAGGAAAGTACACCCGATCCTGGCTGGGGACAAGGGACGGGGAGGAACCGGCTGCAACCCCCCAAATCACCCCCAGGCATGGCAGGGGCCGTGGGAAATCACAGAGGGCGGATTGCATGCGAGCGTTTGTGTTCTGTGGCCCAAAGGATAAAAGAAAGACGATTCTGGATTGTATCAACAGATTTCATACTTGCTTCCTTGTACTTCTTGACAAATGAATGAATGAATGAATGAATGAATGAATGAATGAATGAATGAATGGAATCTAACCAAATGAAATTCAATGGTGAAGAAAACAAGGTTCTACATTTAAGCAAGAGAAACAAAATGCACAGGTACAGTAAAGGTGGTTTCCTAACAGTTAGAATGTAGACTTACCTGATGTCCTTCCCTTTAACGCTTCTCAGCGGTTCCTCCCCAGGTGTTTCAAAAGTCTGGAAAAGTCAAAAAAATAAAAGTCAAAAAAAAATGCAGGTGTGAATATACTTATATATTCACCCTCCACTATCTCCACCCTCAGACTGAGCTTCTGCAAGTCCTACTATGACATGCTCAGTAATGGACACTCAAAACCTTCCCCAGAAGATCTAGATTGCTTACCTGGGGGGGAGGGCAGGGGGTGTTGGACCGCTGAGGAGGACACCCTGGCTCTATGGGGGGCAAGTGGCCCCCACATGATGTCTTCGGCTGGAAAACAAAGGAGGATGATAAGGACATTTGGGCTGAGCCCAGGGAAATCCCTCCTGCCCAGTTAACCCCCCCAAAGAGCCTCTTTACCTTCATGGCTCATCTCCTATCTAGTCTTGTAGCTACAGGTTACCTACCTCAGGGTGTCCCCTTGGCCCAAGGGAAGGGTGCATCTCTGGAACCACTGGAAAAAAGACAGACTTCTTTAGAAACACAAACTTATGGACCACCATCTTCCCTGTCAAATATTAGGTGCCAGCTGATACTTCTGGCACCTAAACTCTTCACCATTGCTACTAACACTAAGGAGATAGTAAATCTATTGTTTTTAATTGTCTCCTACCTCTGTTATTGGGCCTGAGCTGCCTCCTCCATCTCCTCAGGTAGTTACCTGCCATCTTCCAAAGCTAATGGCAGGTAAATGATCCAGGACAGCCCAGTCAAGGTTTATGACATGTGCTGTGATGTCATAACCTTTGATCCAGCTGGGGGGGGGAGGATGCCAGGGGTTCCCCCTGCAGCAACTGTGGACCTTTCCATATGGAGGGTCACAAATGCTGAAAGAGGGACCCCGAGAGGTCTCAGGCAAAGTCTGTGGAATAAAAAGGGGAAATGGGGGAAAGCCCCCCCAAGGTTCCCAGGAGAACTGAGCCCCCAGAATGTTCCTCAAAGTGCTAAATGACTTGGGGAGGGGGGAAGAGGGGGGGTGTTGGAAGAAGGAGGGAGGGGGGAAGAAAAGGAGGGAAGGAGGGAGGGAAGGAGGGAGGGGAGAAAACAAATGGAAGGAAGGGAATGTTTAACTGGCTTCCTATCCAAGAACTATGAAGGTTGCAGGAGTTTGTTGCAGGCCCTAGAGAGGACCTTTCTCCAAGGTTGAAGGGATCAAGTGGGTCACTCAACTCCCTCTCAATCCACCATCTCTCCTCCCTCTGTTTTCCATCCTGGATCCTCAAGCCCACTCCTCTCCTCAAACAGACCACCTTCACTTAATTTCCTTTGAGATTTCCTTTGGGAAGTGGGAGATTGGAGGCAGACGGGGCAGCTGGGAAGGGGAGATGCTCTCTGGTCCATCATTTATGGAAAGATCGGATTGCAACGTCTTCTTGGTGCAGAAGTTTCCCAGCTAACTTTCCCAGCCAGCCTCTCACAATCCAAGTCAATGGGAGAAGCCGGACTCACTTAATGACAGTGGCTAAGCTATGCCCTCAGAGCTTGAAGCATTGTTGGAGACCCCACACCCCCGGTGTTGCTCCTCTCTGGGAGGGGGTTTCCAAGGATTTCCACCAGGACCCGCGGATTCTGTAAGGGCTTTATTCCCGATGCCCCCCGTCTGGCAAACTCAGGATTCTTTTTTCTCCCCACGTACATCTATACATCCGAACTGGACTGGGTTGTTTCTCTGGGTCCTATAATATAGGTGTCTGTGTGGGTATAAACATAACATTTATTTATTTATTCATTTAGTCACTTTTGTGTAGTGTATATTGGAGGTGGCAACCCTTTGAGAGCTCTATGAAAACAAAACTTCATTTGAATGTATGCTGATTAGTGTACATTTAAAGTGACAATAAAGTTATCCTATCCTATCCCAAATTCTATTCTATTCTATTCCTTTCTATTCTATTCTATTCGATTCTATCCAATCCAATCCAATTCTATCCTACATTCTATTCTATTCTATCCTTTTCTATCCTATCCTATCCTATCCTATCCTATCCTATCCTATCCTATCCTATCCTACATTCTATTCTATTCTATCCTCTCTTATCCTATCCTATCCTACATTCTATTCTACCCTATCCTATCCTTTTCGATCCTATCCTCTCCTATCCTGTCCTATGCTATCCTCGCCTAGCCTAGCCTACATTCTATCCTATCCTATCCTATCCTATCCTATCCTATGCTATGTTATGCTATCCTATCCTAAATTCTATTCTATCCTATCCTATCCTATCCTATCCTATCCTACGTTATCCTGTCCTATCCTACATTCTATTCTATTCTATTCTATTCTATTCTATTCTATTCTATCCTTTTCTATCCTATCCTATGTTATGCTATCCTATCCTACATTCTATTCTATTCTATTCTATCCTTTTCTATCCTATCCTATGCTATGTTATGCTATCCTATCCTACATTCTATCCTATCCTATCCTATCCTGTTATCCTGTCCTACATTCTATTCTATTCTATTCTATTCTATTCTATCCTGTCATTTTCTATCCTCTCCTCTCCTAAATTCTATTCTATTTTATTCTATTCTATTCTATCCTATCCTTTTCTATCCTATCCCATCCTATGGTATGTTATGCTATGCTATCCTACATTCTATTGTATTCTATTCTATTCTATTCTATTCTACTCCATTCTATTCTATTCTATTCTATTCTAAATTCTATTCTATTCTCTGTTTGAGAAACTCAAGATGGATGCCTGGAAACGTAGTCATGGCAACGGGGTTTATTTTTCATTAGCTGAGAGTTTTTGCTGCTCCTCCCAGCGGCTTCTTCGGTCTGATCCACTTGGGCAGGGGGATCCTAGGCAGGCAGGGAGTCGTTGGAATGTACCATCTCAGGACATTCTTAGGGGCCTTTCTGTGTTAACCACCATGATCTTCCTGAGGGAGAAGCCCAGAAAATGGGGGTCCGGTTGTGTCTGAGGCCTCCTCCTCTAGAATAGGATAGAATAGAATAGAATGGGATAGGATAGGATAGGATAGAAGAGAGAAGAGAGAAGAGAAGAGAAGAGAGCTGGAAGGGACCCTGGAGGTCTTCTAGTCCAGCCCCCTGCTCAAGCAGAGGAACCTACATCATCCCAGACAAGTGACTGTCTGGTCTCTTCTTCAAAACCTCCAGTGAAGGAGAGCCACAACCTCTGGAGGAAACTTCTGTTCACTGGTTGGAGGTTTCTCCTTCGTTCCAGGGTGCTTCTCTCTTTCTTTAGTTTCCATCCGTTGTTCCTTGTTTTGCCCTCTGGTGCTTTGGAGGATAATTTGTCCCCTTCTTCTTTGTGGCAGCCTCTCAAAGACTGGAATGATGCTATCATGTCAGCCCCAATTCTTCTATTCTTTGCACTAGCCAGACCCAAATCCTGCAGCCGTTCTTCCTATGCTTTAGTCTCCAGGCCTTTGAGCATCTTAGTTGCTCTTCCCTGAACTTTTTCCAGGGTCCCAACATCTTATGGGGGCCAAAATTGGTTGCAGGATTCCAGTACTCTATTGAGGGAAGGAGCCTCCCCTTTGGCACAAATGGACCCCTTCGCTCCTCTCTCCAGCCATCGATCCTCCTTGTCCAAAATGTGGGTCTCCTGTCCCCTCCGAGCCCCCATCACGGCCAACGCAGGGATCTCTTTCCTTTGGGGCTTCTTTCCCACTCGATCCGATGATGGCCAGGAAAGATCGGATGTTCCTCAGGAGCCCCAGGAAGGGATCCCAGAGAAAAGGGGGCAAGGAGCACCCCAGAGCATCTCCAGGGCAATTATGGAGGAGGAGAGCAGGAGAGACTCTGCTTCTCTCATCCTGCAACTGGTGGGAAACTGGGAATGTCTGAATGTCATCTTTGAATCCAAAGATGGTTTTCCAATTTCCCCGTCTCTGGGGCTCACTTTTCCCACTGCTCTCACGAGGTCAGGGAAAGGATGGATAGGACTCCTCAATACACCGTCAGATGAATTTAAAAAGGATAAATTTTCTAATTTCCCTTTTCTAACTTTACTAAATTGCTATTTTTAATGTTTTCTCAAAAACTGCTTTTCTATTAGGAAAGAAACAGGGAGACGTCACCTGACCATGCCTTGCAACCTCTCCCACTGGCTTCCCGGTTGACTTTGCCTGTTGGAAGCCCCTGAGAAGATGGCATTTGCTCACCACGTAACGCTGGGATGCTGCAACTCTTGTCAGTGTGAGCCAGTTGCCAAGTGCCTGGATTGCGATCACGTGAGTGCAGGGAGACTGTCATGGCCTGCTTCTAAGTTGCCCTTTTCAGCTTTGTCATAACTTCCCACCGTTGCTAAATGAATGGTCATAAGTCAAGGACTGTCTGTGTTGCAGACATTCAGAGAATCACAGAATGTAAGCCGAGAAAGGCCCCACTACTCACAGAGACAGATCTCTCATTCTTGCATTTTAATGGGCTTTTCTTTATTTTTATCAGGGATGAGATTGATAAGAATCATTCCGAACCAAATCTGATGTCCTTGCAAGGAAGTGGACGTGACCTGGGAGGAGACTCACATCCAGCTCCATTGGGACCTCAAAGGCAGGAGGAACAGCAGCCACGCGGGCAAGAGGAGAAGCCATTTCAGTGCTGGATGGATGGGAAAAGGAAGAGGAGATCCCTCACTTCCCATCAAAGGATCCCCTCAGGGGGGAAACCACCTCAAGGAATGGAGTGTGGAGCTCTACTAGAGTCTTCGGTTGAATGGGTTGAAGAGATGCTTCCAGCCATTTCTGCACATTTCAATGAGACGTTTCCATCCCTTTTTCTTGGAGAAGACTTCTGGATGTATCCAGCCAACCAGATGGAACCTCCAGGACCTTCCTTTTGAAGGATGACCAGGGATGCCAGAAGCCATCCTGCCAGGCAGCCTCTCTCGGGCTTCACAGAGAAGCCATCCCTGGACATTTTGCCTGGATTTTGTGGGCTCCTTGGCTTTGAGGTTCTCCATAGAAGCTTCCAGCCATTCCTTCTCCAATTTATACGGCAGCATTGGAGGTTTCATGACTTCAAGAGGTTCTCTCTTCTCTTCTGGTTTTGTAATGTTTTTCCTTGTGTTTCCTTTGGACTCTGTTTTATTAGGTGGTACCAGCTGGTCTCTGTACATCAATCACCCGCAGGTCACTCTACTTGAAGCTCCCGGCAGATGTTTCAATCGATGTTCAGATTGTTCAGGAACTTTTCCCTTCTTTAAGTCCTCCTCCTGGTCCTCTCCTTTACCGGCTGATGTCCCTCACCATGGTGGTCTGGTGAGGGATTCTCTTGCCCTGGAAGAATCAGAAGGGGAGATTTAATAGCAGGTCTTCAAATGTGGCCTCCCCAGTCTAATTGTCTGCTTTTCCTCCCTCCTCCCTCCTCCCTCCTCCTAAGGGCTTCTCACCTCCTCAGCCTGTCCCTGAAGGTCTTGATGATGTTGGCCTTCTCCTCACTCAACTTCTGGGTTTCCTGCCGAAGTTTCTCCACTTCGGTCTTGAGGGCCACGCGTTCCTCTACCATGGTCTCAAAGGTATTGGCATTCCTGTAAATTATGAAGAGAAAGACAGATATTAGTTCTATCTAGATGATAGATAGATAGATAGATAGATAGATAGATAGATAGATAGATGATGATGGATGGATGGATGGATGGATGGATGGATGGATGGATGGATGGATGGATGGATGGACGGACGGACGGACGGATGGATGGATGGATAGATGGGTCAGTGGGTGGATTCTTCTATATAGTTCTCACCTGCCCAGTTGTTCCTGAAGTTTTTTGTTGAGAATGAGGAACTCCCTTTTCTCCCCAGCTTGCTCCAGAACTCTGCAGAGGAGGCTGCAATATTCTTGTTGTTCAAATGTAACCTTCTCCTCCAGCTCCATAATTCTGTAAAAGAGGAAGACAAGAGCGAAATTAGCCCCCTCCAGTTTTCCCTCGAAACATCCTACCTGTTTAAAATTAAAACTACCTAAAAATACCCGGCACTCCCTTTCCCTTCCTTGCTAAGTGATTTAGTTTTACCCTTTGCTCAAGTCAGGGCTGCTGCCAGAGAATATTTCCCCTCCTCTCCTTCTTCTCCAGCTCCCTGCAGAGCTCTGCATTGGTATTGACAAGTTGGGAGTTTTCTTTCAGGAATTCCTCATTCTTCCGTGTTGTGTTGCTGGGATGTTTGCAGGTGGATCGCTGAGGGAGACGCCCTTTCTGGATTGGGGGCAACTGTCTGCCAGGGGAAGCATGGCGCTGAAAAGCAGTTGAGATCATAAGGAAATCGCTGTAAGAATGTAGAGTTACGTGACATACTTCCCCTTCACGCTCCTCAGCGGTTCCCCCCCCTGGTGTTTTGAAAGTCTTGAAATGTTTTTTAAAAAGCAGGTGTGAATATACTTATATATCTTCTCACTCACCCTCCACTATCTCCATCCTCATACTGAGCTTCTGCAAGTCCTACTATGACATGCTCAGTAATGGACACTCAAAACCTTCCCCAGAAGATCTAGATTGCTTACCTGGGGGGGAGGGCAGGGGGTGTTGGACCGCTGAGGAGGACACCCTGGCTCTATGGGGGGCAAGTGGCCCCCACATGATGTCTTTGGCTGGAAAACAAAGGAGGATGATAAGGACATTTGGGCTGAGCACAGGGAAATCCCTCCTGCCCAGTTAACCCTCCCAAAGAGCCTCTTTACCTTCATGGCTCATCTCCTATCTAGTCTTGTAGCTACAGGTTACCTACCTCAGGGTGTCCCCTTGGCCCAAGGGAAGGCTGCATCTCTGGAACCACTGGAAAAAAAACAGACTTCTTTAGAAACACAAACTTATGGACCACCATCTTCCCTGTCAAATATTAGGTGCCAGCTGATACTTCTGGCACCTAAAGTCTTTCCAATTGCTGCTAATGCTAAGGAGATAATAATTGGGTTGGGTTTAATTGTCTCCTACCTCTGTTGTTGGGCCTGAGCTGCCTCCGCATTCTCCCAAAAAAATTACCTGCCATCCTTAAAAAATAATGGCAGGTAAATGAGCCAGGACAGCCCACTCAACGTTTATGAGATGTGCTGAGAAAGCTTCCTGCCATATTATAATAACTATTGGCACCTGGAAGATAAAGTACTAGCATAAATATTTGATTGGGAAAAAAAGAAGATAGGTTTTGGGGTGGGTGAGGACATTTCTGGGCTTTCTCTAGAAGGGAGACTTCCTGCTGCCCTCCATGCCTTCTGCCCCCCCCCCCCCCCCAAAAGGCAAAGGACCAACGGTGGAGGAGGAGACATTCTGGGCAAAGGAGGATGGACTTGGATCTCTGCTCTGCTGACCTTTTGAGAGGTCTTTTTCTCTGGAGTCCTTGGGTTCCTCTCATGGAGGCCTCCAACCATGCCCCAGTCCCTAGTTGGGGTGCTTCAGCTCCTTCCTCCTCCAGGTTCTTCTCTGATTTTTCCAGCCACTGATGGGAATGTGGTTGGGACCCTTCAGGACCTTCTTCCAGCAGCATTCTCAGCGTCTTCTTCAGCCAGTCTTCGAGAATAGGTCTCGGTTCTTCTGAGAGCGCAAAGAGGTTGAGCTGTTCTTGAAGCCGCTTGAGTACGTAGTCCAGAGAAGCTGCTGGAGAGACCTTCTGAAGGGCCTCTATGGACTTCTCCGGCCACCCCTTCCTTTTGTCACTGATTTCCCCAGTTTCCCGGGAGCTTCCACCGGTGCCTCCTCCTCTCCTTTGGATGTCCCAGGCCTTTCTCCTTGCAGGTGAAAGATGGACTGGGGCTGGTTCCTGAATGCCAAGTGTTGACTTGCTCTTGTTAATTTGAAGCAGAGTCCTTCCTCAGATCTCTCTATCAGAAGGGGAATATTGCCTTCGATATAAATATCACTGTATTTCTAAGCTGTTTCAAGGAATAATTATCATCTACCTCCCTTAGCCAGGGCTGCTGTCTAAAGTTTTTCTCACCTCCTCAGCCTTTCCCTGAAGTTCTTCAGGATGACCACTTTCTCCTCGCTCAACTTCAGGTTTTCCTTTTGCATTTCCTTAATCTCGGCCTTGAGTGGGACACGTTCCTCCAGCATGCTTCATGGGAGGAGGAGGCTCCCTCTACTTGAAGCTCTATTTGAAATGTTTCAATCGATGGTCAGATTCCTCAGGAGCTTCTCCGCTCTTTAAGTCCTCCTCCTGGTCCTCTCCTCTCCTGGGTGTTGTCCCTTCACAGTGGCGGTTGGTCGGGTGGGGGATTCTCTTGCTCTGGAAGAATCAGAAGGGGAGATTTAGTACCAAGTGTTCAAATCTGGCCTCCCCAGTCTAATTGTCAGCTATTCCTCCTTCCTTCATCCTGCCTAAGTGCTTCTCACCTCCTCAGCCTGTCCCTGAAGTTCTTCATTATGTTGGCCTTCTCCTCACTCAACTTCAAGTTTTTCCTTTCGTAGCATTTCAATTTCCTCCTTGAGGGCCATGCGTTCCTCCACCATGGTCCCAAACAGCATGGAATTCCTGTAAATTATGAAGAGCAGACAGAAATTAGTTATCTCGTGATAGATAGATAGATTCCCTTCTCTATATTTCTCACCTGTCCAGTTGTTCCTGCATTTTTTTATTTTGAATGTGGAGCTCCTGTTTCTCCCCAGCTTGCTGAAGAACCCTGCAGAGGAGACTTCTATTTTCTTCTTTCCACATTCAATTTCTTCTTCCAATTCCATTACTCTGCAAAAGAAGAAGACAAGAGCGAAATTAGGCCCCTCCGGTTTTCCCTCGAACTATCCAACCTGTTTAAAATTAAAACTACCTAAAAATACCGGGCACTTCCTTTCCCTTCCTTGCTAAGTTTTACCCTTTGCCCAAGTCAGGGTTGCTGCCAGGGAATGTCTCCCCTCCTCTCCTTCTTCTCCAGCTCCCTGCAGAGTTCTGCGTTGGAAATCCCAAGCTGGGAATTTTCTTTCAGGAGCTCCTCATTCCTCCGCGTTGTGTTGCTGTAAATACGAGGGCCAGAGAGAAGTTGGCTCCTTCAATTTTTTTACTTGAATTTCGGATTGTGTCGTTCAATTTACTTCGCGCTTTCAGCAAAGTAGTTATGTGGCTTAACTCTGACCTGGATTCTCTTTTCTGAGATTGTCTGTCTACATAGACTCATCCGAAAAGTTTCTTCTGTGAAATATCAACAGCCGAGTATAATGAGCATCCTTGGGTGTGTTGAACCGTTGGGGCTCCATGGAAAATGGGGTCCGATTAGAAAGCCTAGGGCTGCCCCTCTGGTCTTCAGCAATGGGGTTTGTAGACATGCAGTGTGGGAGACACATCGACTGCCTTTTGATTGGCAAGCCTCCTTCCGGCCTCCCCAGAATGCTTGCTTGGAAAGAAGAACTAAGGATGGGGGTGAGGGTCTGGACCCCTCTGCTCTTCACCCAGGCCCCTCCCGGAGGCTCCTTGCAAGAAACATTGCTCACAGAGCATAGATCCACCCAAAGTGGAACACGGTCCCTTTCTAAGCTCTAACCAGCCACGCATGAAACCCCTTGGTCTTGCTTAGATTTTGATGGCGTAGCTGAGCGGGATGTTTGCAGGTGGATCGCTGAGGGAGACGCCCTTTCTGGATTGGGGGCAACTGGCCCCCACGGGAAGCAATTTCAGTGCACCGTAAGTCACTCAGTGTGCTGGCGTTACATTCCTTCCATTTGCAGCTATGACACTCTCCTTCTTTTCCTCTTATTTCACTCACTCCTGTATTGCAGGTCCTGTCTCATCGCCTGAATTATTTGCATTTCCAGGGCTTCTCTCTCTTGCCCTGTTTTGTGGAAGTAACTCAAAGCCAAAGATGGAACTGACAATAATGATTTATTAATAATGATTTATTAAAGTAACGATAGAACAATCCAAAAAACCAAAGAATACAACAAGAAAACTAAAAAAACCAACAACAACAAAAAGAAAAAAACAGGAACAACTGGAACAAACCGAAACCATGGTGGAGTCTTGCGTGACCCTCTGGAAATTGAGCGAGGGGGCCTTTCCAGGGACGGCTGGATGTGATGGAGGCAGAGATGAGGAGGGAAAGGAGAGGGGAGGGGAGGAGGGGAAAATGGGGGGGAGAAGGGACAAGAAGGGGAGGGGATGGGGAGGCAGAGGAGGGGGAGGGAGGGGGACATTAAGGCGAAGGGGAGGAGAGGAGTTTTAGGGAGAGAGGGGAAGAGGGGGAGGGAGGGGGACAGGAAGGTGAGGGGGAGGGGAGTGGTGCAGTGGGGAAGGGGAAGGGGGTGGCTGTGAGGGGAAGGGGAGGGGGAGAGTAATGAGAGGGAGAGGGGAGGGGAGTGGGTGTTAGGGAGAGGAGGGGGAAGGGGGAGGGGAGGAAGAGGGGAAGGGGGCTACCCTAAGCTCCCGGCAGATGTTTCCTTCGATGGTTTCCTCGGGAGCTTCTCCAAGTCCTCCTCCCGCGTGATGTCCCTCACCAAGGTGGTCTGGTGAGGGACTCTCTAGCCCTGGAAGAAGCAGAAGGGGAGAATTAATAGACAGTCTTCAAATGTGGCCTCCCCAGTCTAATATTCAGCTATTCCCCCCTCCTCCCTCCTGCCTAAGGGCTCCTCACCTCCTCAGCCGGTCCCTGAAGGTCTTATTCAGGAAGGCCACCTCCCCGCTCAACTTCCGGTTTTCCTGCCGAAGTGTCTCCACTTCGGCCTTGAGGGCCACGCGTTCCTCCACCATGGTTGCAAAGAGCTTGGCATTCCTGTAAATAATGAAGAGAAAGAGAAGAAATTAGTTCTCTCGTGATAGATGGATGGATGGATGGATTCTTCTCTAAATTTCTTAACTGTCCAGTTGTTCCTGGAGTTTTTTGTTGAGAATGAGGAGCTCCCTTTTCTCCCCAGCTTGCTCCAGAACTCTGCAGAAGAGGCTGCGATATTCTTCTTTTTCAAACTTCAATTTTTCCTCCAGCTCCATAATTCTGAAACAGAGGAAGACAAGAGCGAAATTAGCCCCCTCCGGTTTTCCCTCGAACCATCCTACCTGTTTAAAATTAAAACTACCTAAAAAATCCCTGGGACTCCCTTTCCCTTCCTTGCTATGAGATTTAGTTTTGCCTTTTTGCCCAAGTCAGGGCTGCAGCCAGAGAATATCTCACCTCCTCTCCTTTTTTTCTAGCTCCCTGCAGAGTTCTGTGGTGTTCCTCGCAAGCTGGGGATCCTTTTTGTGGAGCTCTTCATTCCTCCTTGTTCTGCTGCTGCAAAGACAAAGACCAGAGAGAAATTAGCTCCTTGTTTTTCTCAATTGAAGCATCAAACGTTTTCTTCAGTTAAAAAATACTTTAAAAATACCTTTACGTCTCTGTCTCTGTGCATAAGTTCAGTGTTGCCATTCCTACCAGAACAATCAGAAATCTGTCCTTACAGGGAACAGGGCTTTAACCATTGGGGGAAGCCACCCATTTAGCCCAAGTCAGGGCTGCTGCCAGGGAAGGTCTCCCCTCCTCTCCTTCTTCTCCAGCTCCCTGCAGAGTTCTGCGTTGTTATTGACAAGATGAAAGTTTTGCTTCCGGAGCTCCTCATTCCACTGTTTTGTGTTGTTGTAAATACGAGGACCGGAGAGAAATTGGCCCACTGATTTTTTTACTTGCATGTTTTTCTTCCATTGAAAACTATTAAAAATCCCTTTATGTCCTGAAAATACCTTTCTGTGTGTAAATTCAGTGTTGCTATTTCTACTACAACCATCAGAAATCTCTCCTTACAGGAAACATGGCTGTCACCACTTATAGGGTATTTTAGAAAGGCTCAGGAAAAGTGGGAAATGGGTACATTTCCCAGGAGAGTCTTAAGGGAATTGATTAGGACTTAAATATTAAGGTTAGCATCACTATGCTTACAAGAGTTGGATTACTTCATGCTTTTTTACTTCCGTATTTAGCCAAGAAAGTCTACACACCCCTGTTAAAATGCCCCGTTTTGGAAATGCAAAATAAAAAACCAGACCAAGAGAAATCACTTCTGAGTCCTTCTTCCGTTCATAGAACCTATAACTGTGATCGCTAACCTTTTTCTCCTCACCTGTCGAAACTGCACCCTCACCCATAATGCAATGCGCCCTGCCCCATGTGCATGCGCACCCCCACTGTCCTCCCCCACCCCACCACATGCATGGGACTCCCCCGTACTCCCCCCGTGTTCTCCCAGCGCATGCTCCCGACCCCCTAAGCCCCGTTTTGGGCCTAGGAAGCCTTCCTGAAGCCTCATGGGATCCAAAATGGGCCAGGGTGGTGGTGGTGGTGGTGGGTGTTGCATGTACACCCACTCCCCTGCCCTGTTTTGGGCCTAGCAGGCCTCCCTGAAGCCTCCCGAAACCAAAAACGGGGGTCATGGGGTGGGGGTGGGGGCTGGCTATTGCGCATCTAGGTGTTTTCTGACATTTCTTCAGCTGCCCCTTAGAGCAAAGGCCTTTGTCTCCGTATCTTAGGTAGAAGGTTGGCCCCCTCCCCTCTCCTAGAAGGATGAAATGTTTGAGGAAATATGAAAAAGGCAGAATGTGACATTTTCCCTAAAGGAGAAAGGCAACTTCCAGGATGGAAGCTCTTCCCCTGATTCCTGGCTCTCCCTGTCAGGAAATGACTCCCGGTTGCATCTCCCTTCCCTGAGCTTCTACCCGTTGCTTTTTCTCCTGCCATCGGGGCCTTTGGGAAATGGACCGACCGGCTCTTCCGCGTGGGAGTCACTCCAATATTGGACTGTGGCAAACCTGTGTCTGTCATGGGCAGGCTCCCTTGCCGTCATAAGTGGAGGACTACCCGTACAGTATTATCATGCTTTCTGTTTAGCCCTCGAGGGCCCTTCCCACTTGAGGAGGGGAGGTTTTCCCCGCTGTCTTCCATCAAGCACCCAAATGCAGACAGACCAGTGGTGGGTTCCGGGCGGTATGGCTCGGTACGGGCGGACTGGTGATAGCTGGGAGCAGCGGCTACCAGACCGGAATGGTGGGACGTTCCTTCCCGCTTTTTGAGGCAAACGGGCCAATTGCATTCGTTCAAACAGCGTACAGCGCCTGCACGACCTTTGCCGACCAGCTGATTGTCGCTGGGCAGTGGCATGTGCGTTTGTGTGCAGAGCGTGTGTCCGCCGAGGACGCCCGGCCCTGTCGTAGCATACCGGTTGCGATGGGATCCGGAACCCACTACTGAGCCAGACCCTCCGTTTGTGACAAGAGCCGTGAGCATCTCCCTCATCTAATTGCTTCCTCTAATTGCTTGGTTAGGGTTATTTGTGAAGTAAATGCCGTTTAATTATCTGCAGGGGGGGAAATCCTAACAAATGTATTTGAAAAGCGGCTGCTTGAAAGGAATCGTTTGATCCGAAGAAAAAAATACACCCACAGGCAGAGCTGATTCCTGCCCCGAACTAAACAATCAAGACGATGTATTAAGAGTGATTTTGTTAGAATCTCAATCAGAGCAGCTCTGGGTCTGCTGTCGGACTACTATCCCAAATCAGAGGGGCCAAAACTGAGGGTTTGCTGCCATCTAGTGGTCATTTAGTTAAAAATGCTAAAAAACGTTTTTTTAAAGTTCCAAGGCAAAGCTGATTGTTACATAGCTGATTGTCTGAACTTTTTGAAAACTTTTTAAAGCATTTTTTTACTAATGGTTCAGGCGAACAATAGCATTTTTACTTCCAGTTTGGGTGAATAGGTCCGAATTGGTAGCATTTCACTCCTGCCCTGTATTCCTTCTCTTCATTAGACTAGACATATCCAGTCCCTCAATCAATTATCATATGGTTTCGCTTCCAGGCCCCTGATCATCTCTGTTGCTCTTCTCTGCACACTAAGAGAGTTGCCCTTAGCATTTGAGGCTTAGGAGTTTATATGTTGGGGTAACTGACAGTGGACCTCCCTAAACTGTTCTGACAGTCCTCTAAAGCATGTTTTCAATTGAGAATCCCTATTTGTTCTTTTAACAATAAAGGAAGAGTTGCCAGATGAAGTTATGGGATGGAGTAAGGTTAAATCCCAGTTATTGGTAGAGAGCCAGCTCAGGGACTGTGGCATCCTACACTTTGGCAATTGTAAAAAGACCACAATTACCAACAGACCTCTTTACCAAGATTTATTGAGACGAAAGGGAAGGGAGTTACAAGAATTCCAGTCATTCAACCATTTTCCATTTGGAAACATTTCCTCTGACTTCCACATACTATCTAAATGGAATTAATTAATGTCTTATTTCAAATAAAAGCAATTTTTACAGTTCTTTAAGTATCATTCTGGTGTTATGCCTCATGTTTTTACATTTGTTCTGGATGTAAGATGTTCCTTTGTATT
>NW_028113417.1:0-25361 GCF_964273705.1 Natrix helvetica
TCTCTGTCTGTCTGTCTGTGTCTGTCTCTGTGTCTGTCAGTCTCTGTCTTTCTGTCTCTCTGTCTGTCTGTCTGTGTCTGTCTCTGCCTCTCTCTCTCTCTCTCTCTCTCACTGTCTCTGTCTGTCTGTCTCTCTCTCTGTCTCTCTCTTTCTCTCTCTGTATCTCTCTCTCTGTGTCTGTCTCTTTCTCTGTCTTTCTCTCTGTCTCTGTCTAATTAGAGTAGAGTAGAGTGGAGTGGAGTAGGATAGGATAGGATAGGATAGGATAGGATAGGATAGGATAGGATAGGATAGGATAGGACCGAACCGAACCAGAATAGAACAGAACAGAACAGAATTAGAGTAGAGTAGAGTAGAGTAGAGTAGAGTAGAGTAGAGTAGAGTAGAATAGAATAGAACAGAACCAGAACAGAATTAGGGCAGAGCAGAACAGAACCAAGCAGAACAGAATAGAATTTTCCAGGCCAGCCTCACGGGCCGGATTTAAACACCCTGTGGGCCTTTAGTTTGATAACCCCTGAATTAGCTTATCATTGATGTTTTACAGCCTGGTCTTCCTCGTAAGACTGACCACCTTCCATAGGCCTGCTGTGCAGTGTTTTGATGGTACAATCGTAGTACCAGTTGGAAAGATGCCCACCTCCAATAATTAGAACAGCAATTACCGAAAGCACCAGCGATAATCTTCCTTGCCGTCTGGGGTGGTCCCCACCAGAACCCTCTTCCCGGACCGGAAAGAGTTAATGATGCAGTTCCAGTAGCTGTTCTCGATGTTTAAAATAGTGATAGTTCGCTGTGTGCAAAAACAAGGGAGAGTAAAATTATCCCTGCGAGGGAGACCCCAATTTGCAAACCAAAGTCATGCGGGTTTATTGTTATTGTTAATACAGGTAGCCCTTAACTTATATGAACATTCATTTAGCAACTGTTCGAAGCTACAACGGTACAGGAAAATGGACTTACGATGGGGTCCTTCCACTTATGACCGTTGCAGCATTCCCTAATTACTATAAAACTATAAACATATAAAATGAAATTAAAAAAATAAAATAAATAAAAATAAAAAATAAAAATAAATAAAAATAAAATAATAAAATAAAAAAATAAAATAAACAAAATAAAATAATAAAATAAAAAAATAAATAAAATAAAAAAATAAAATAAATAAAATAAAAATAAAAAAATAAAAAAATAAAAAAATAAAAAAATAAAAAAATAAAAAAATAAAAAAATAAAATAATAAAATAATAAAATAATAAAATAATAAAATAATAAAATAATAAAATAATAAAATAATAAAATAATAAAATAATAAAATAATAAAATAATAAAATAATAAAATAATAAAATAATAAAATAATAAAATAATAAAATAATAAAATAATAAAATAATAAAATAATAATAATAAAAGAAAATAAAATAGATTGGGGAAAAAAGCAGGTTCCAATCAGATTATCAAGGCTAAAAAAATTAAAAATTAAAAAAATTAAAAATAAAATAAAATAATAAAATAATAAAATAATAAAATAAAATAATACAATAAAATAATAAAATAAAATAATAAAATAAAATAATAAAATAAAATAATAAAATAAAATAATAAAATAAAATAATAAAATAATAAAATAAAATAATAAAATAAAATAATAAAATAAAATAATAAAATAAAATAACAAAACCCCAGAACCGAACCCTGGCGTGGGGTGGGATGGGGGGGGGGAAACAACCCACCTGCAGCTTCCAAATACTTTTGCTCTCCTGCGCGATCTTGTTGACGGTTTCGCCCATGAGGGCGATCAGCATGTTCAGGAGAAGGATGTAGGTGAGGACCACGTAGAAGAGCAAGAGGATGATGAAGACGGATTTGAAGCGGTAGTTCTCGGTGAACTCCAGGTCACCCATCCCGATGGTGAACTTGAAGAGCTCCAGGCAGGTGGTATAGAGGTTGTTGTAGGACGGGCGGGCCTTCACGGGACACGGGCAGATCTCCGGTGGTGGAGGGGTCTCTGGACGCCCATCGTCTTCCTCAATAAGGGTCACCACCGCTGTCACGAAGGGGAACATATCACGGTGGCGGGAAAGGAGGCAAAAGATGTGCGGGTGAGCCTCAGAAGGGGCCTCAGTGGTCATCTAGAGTGACTGCACAGACCTGGTGTAGCTCTGGCCCAGGGGTGAGATTCAGCCAGTTCGGACTGGTTCAAGCAAAGCGGATGCTAATTTTACATCTGGTTCGCTGAACCTGTAGTTTCAAGGACTGGCTGGCCCCGCCTACCCCTCCCCTCTCCACGTGGCCCGTTTTGGATGCCAGGTAAGTGCAGAGCGCGCGCTGAGGCTCTGGGAGAGCGAAAAACAGGCCTCACAGACATTCCGGAAGTCCGGAAACGGGTCTGTTCTCAGCCTCCGGAGGGTCTCTGGTGTCTGGGGGAGGCTGTTTTCACAGTCCCGGAGGCTCGAAGGATACCTCCTGGGCCTGGGGAGGGAGAAAACGCCACATCCTGCGGTGCTGGAGGCCGAGTAGGCCACGCCCACCATGGCCACGCCCACCCAGCAACCAGGCAGAGAACCAGTTGCTAAAATATTTGAATCCCTCCCCTGCTCTTGCCTCTTCCTCCTTGCCCCCCCCCCCCCGCTCCCCATTTCAGGCAGGCCCTCCCTCACCTGTCGAAAATCCCAGGTGGAAGAGTAGATAAACCATGATAAAACGTCCCAGATCTCGTAGCATCATCTGCAAGGAGAGGAGAAAATGGCGGGGGGTCCCTTCCAAGTGTGGCGGAATAGGAAAGCAGGGGCAGGAGGGCCCGTCTGTGTCCATTTTCCTTTCCTAATCTGAAGCTCTCATGATCATGGTGGGTTCCAGGCGATACAGCCCAGCACGAGTGTACTGGTGGCAGCTGGGAGCAGCGGCCACCATACTGGAACAGTGTTTTGTTGGGCCCACCCACCCGCCCGCGTTCCTTACCTCTTTTTGAGGGAAACGGGCCAATTGCGCGCATACGCACAGCGTACAGCGCCTGTGGGACCTCAGCCAAGCAGCTGGGGCATCGCAGCGCACTTGCCTGAGGTTATTGCCTGGCCTCGTCACAGCGTACCAGTTACGATGGGATCCGGAACACACCACTGCTCCTGATCTGAAGCCCCTAATCCCATGTCCCTTTCCGCCCTCTTAATCTGAATCTACCTTCCTAATCTGGATGCCCCCTTAATCTGAAGCGCCTAATTCTGTGCCTCTCTTTGACGTCTACCTCCTGGCATATATTTCCTACTGGTTTTTTAGGGGACTTAATTTTATAAGACACTGGGGTTTTAAACTTTGTATATTTTAAATTATTTATTTAGCAATTACAGTTCTGTCTATTTTATCCTCCTCTTATTTATGTATTTATCCATTTAATAATTTTTAATTGTTATTATGTATGATGTTTTTGATATGGACTGTACACTGCCCCGAGTCCCTTTTGGGAGAGGGGGCGGTCTAGAAGTGCTAATTAATTAATTAATTAAATTATCTATCTATCATCTATCTATCTATCTATCTATCTATCTATCTATCTATCTATCTATCTATCTATCTATCTATCTATCATCTATCTACCTACCTACCTACCTACCTACCTACCTATCTATCTAATCTATCTATCATCTCTGTCTGTCTGTCTATCTATCTATCTATCTATCTATCTATCTATCTATCTATCTATCTATCTATCATCTATCTATCTATCTATCTATCATCTATCTACCTACCTACCTATCTATCTAATCTATCTATCATCTCTGTCTATCTATCTATCTATCTATCTATCTATCTATCTATCTATCTATCTATCTATCTATCTATCATCTGTCTGTCTATCTATCTATCTATCTATCTATCTATCTATCTATCTATCTACCTACCTACCTACCTACCTACCTACCTACTTCTAACTCCATATCTCTCTCTCTCTCTCTCTCTCTCTCTCATATCTATTTATCTTCTATCTATCTATCTATCTATCTATCTATCTATCTATCTATCTATCTATCTATCTATCATCTATCTATCTATCTATCTATCTATCTATCTATCATCTATCTATCTATCATCTATCTATCTATCTATCTATCTATCTATCTATCTATCTATCTATCTATCTATCTATCTATCAGCCAAATACCACTCATTCATCACGAAATCTCCAGAACCGGTAAAGCCTAGAAACTTAAATTTTGGCACGTATTTTTCTCTTGGCTTCTAGATGCACGCTAAGAAAGGATTTGTCGAAATGACCGTCAGATCATTAGCATTTCTTACACAGTATTATATTAACACGCCTCGATGCTAATCGATGCTACCATCGATGCTAGACGTTATACTCCCCTTCCCCACCTGAAAGGAACTCTGTTCCAGTTGCCTTATTTTAACATGCTCTGATGCTGTCCCTTCGCTAGACCGGGTGTGGCCAGCATGTGACTCATCTAGTCTGCAGACTGGGAGTTTATACATTCTACTCCCTCTCCCCACCTGAAAAGAGCTGTTCCAACTGCCAGTTACCTTATATTAACACGCTATGATGCTAAGGAGTTACACATTCTACATGTTTCAAGCTTTAAGTATCAAGCCCGATCGCATTGTTTTGTAGTGAAGCACGGCTATCCAACTAGTCAGAATATAATCTGAAAATATCTTAATCTAAAAAGGCCCTAATCTGAAAACATCTTAATCTGAAGCACCTAACTCTTTCTAACCTCCTAATCAGAAGGTAATCTGAAAGTGTCATAATCTGAAGGGCTCCTAATATGAAGCCCACCTCATTTTATGCCCCTTTCTGTCTCCCTAATCTGAAAATGCCCTCCTAATATGAAACATCTAACCCCAGGCCCCCTTTCTGCCCTCATAATCGGATGCTGCACCCTTAATTTAAAACTCTCCTAATCCTGTTCTCCTGTCTGCCCACATAATCTGAAGATGCCCTCCTAATCTGAAACACCTTAATCTGTGCTGTATTTTTACCATAATTGGAAGCTAATTCAATTCATCCTAATCTAAAGGCCCTTTCTGAAGATGCCCTCCTAATCTGAAGCCCTCCTAATCAGAAGGCCCTTTCTGCCCCCCTAATCTATCAAATGCCCTCCTAATCTGAATGCCCTCCTGTTCTTCTCTGCCTCCTAATCTGAAGATGCCCTTCTAATCTGAAACCCTTCTAACCCCATGCCCATTTTCCGCCCTCCTAATCTGAAGCCCTCCTAACCCCATGTCCTTTTTTACTCTCCTAATCTGAAGTCCGCCTAATCCCATGTTCTTTTGGTGACTTCTAATCTGAAGAATTTCTAATCACTTGCCCATTTTCTGCCCTCCTAATGTGAAGCCCTAATCCCATGTTCTTTTCTCCCTCCTAATCTGAAGGTGCCCTCCTACTCTGAAGACCTTCTAATCTCTTGCCCATTTTCTGCCCCTAATCTGAAGATGCCCTCCTAATCCCAGATGCTTTTCTGCCTCCTCACCTGAAGATGCCCTCCTAATCTAAAAACCTTCTAATCCCTTGCCCATTTTCTGCCCTCCTAATCTGAAGCCCTCCTAATCCCATGCTCCCGTTCTGCCCTCCTAATCAGAAGCCCTCCTAATCTGAAGGCCTCCTAATCCCATGCGCCCTTTTGCCCTCCTAATCCCATGCCCCAGTTCTGCCCTCCTAATCTGAAGATGCCCTCTTAATCCCACATTCTTTTCTGCTTTCCTAATCCCATGCCCCATTTCTGACCTCCTAATCTCATGCCCCCTTTTTGCCCTCCTAATCTCATGCCCCCTTTCTTCCCTCCTAATCCCATGCCCAGTTCTGCCCTCCTAATCTGAAGATACCCTCTTAATCCCACATTCTTTTCTGCTTTCCTAATCCCATGACCCATTTCTGACCTCCTAATCCCATGCCCCCTTTTTGCCCTCCTAATCTCATGGCCCCTTTTTGCCCTCCTAATCCCATGACCCATTTCTGACCTCCTAATCTGAAGATGCCCTCCTAATCTGAGCACCTCCTAGTCCGAAGCAGCTTCCCATGCCCCGCCCTCTCCTCCCTTCCAGACCAACCTTCTCCAGCATAACGGAATAGATGCCCATTTGCTGAAATCCCCGGGTATAATAGATCAGGTTGGACCAGCCCAGTGCCAGGGCAAACACCATCAGTACCACGTAGACTTCCTGCTTGCTGAAGTAGAGGACGGCTGAGCCCAGCAGGAGGACCGAGTGGACGAAGCTGGAGGGAGCAGAAGGGGAGGGAGAGAGGAGGAGAGGGACGGACGGGCATCTCCTTCAGATTCAGGCTAATTGGGGGCAACAGGTGGAAACTCTCGTCTCTATTGCTTGCAGTTTGAGACCTAATGATTGTTGGTTGCAATTCCCATATTCACTAGCACTGATATTGGTACCTAGTTGGGTATTGAAACGTCTGCAAGAAAACCACCAAGCTCAGAGAGCACCAAGGACCCCACAGTCCTCCTCCTCCCTCCTCCTCCTCTCTTCTCCTTTCCCTTATTCCTCCTCCTCCCTTTCTGCTTTTTTACACCACAACCCCCTCCCTTCTAGCACTGATGATGTTACCTGGTTGGGTCATAAAACATCTACAAGAAAACCACCAAGCTAAGGGAGCATCAAGGGCCCCACAATTCTCCTCTTCCTCCTCCTCCCTTTCTAGCACTGATGATGTTACCTAGTTGGGTCATAAAACATCTGCAAGAAAACCACCAAGCTCAGAGAGCACCCAGGACCCCACAGTCGCCATCCTCCTCTCCACAATCCCCTCCCTTCTAGAACTGATGATGTTACTTAGACAGGTCATGAAACATCTGCACGAAACCACCAAACTCACAGAACACCAAAAATCCCACAGTTGTCTTCTTCTCTCTCCTCCTCCTCTCCCGCCTCCTCTCCACAATCCCCCTCCTTTCTGGCACTGATCATGTTACCCAGTTGGGTCATGAAACGTTTGCTAGAAAACCACCAAGCTTAGAGAGCACCAAAGACCTCACAGTTCTCCCCCCCCCCCCCGTCTTCCTCCTCCTCCTTACAAACCCAACTCCCTCCTAGCACTGATGATGTTACCAAGTTGGGTCATGAAACGTCTGCAAGAAAGGACCAAGCTCAGAAAGCACTAAAGACCCCATACTTCTCCTCTTCCTCCTCCTCCTCCTCTCCACAAACTTCACTCCCTTCTTGGATGAATTATCCAGCTAGTTCGCGAAACATCTGCAAGCAACTCCACCCGCCCCAAGCTCCCCCAAGGGAGCACCAAGGACTCCACAGAACCGAAAGAAAAAAGCTAGCTAAATTCAGAGTCCCCCATCATCCCCCCACCCCACCCCAAAGCAAAGCACGTCTCTGAGTTACGTACAAAAGCAGCTCACTGTAGCATTCGGTAAATATGGCTTTCAGAGACGGGCGCCTTTGTTGGAAATACTTGATCTGCAAGGGGAAAAAGAGAGAAAGAGGGAAGGAAGATGGGATGAGAAACTTTTGAAGATGATTAGGGGACTGGAGACTAAAATATATGAAGAACGGTTGCAGGAACTGGGTATGTCTAGCTTAAGAGAAAGAAGGACTAGGGGAGACATGATGGCAGTCTTCCAATATCTCAAGGGTTGCCACAAAGAAGAGGGAGTCAAGCTATTCTCCAAGGCACCTGAGGACAGGACAAGAAGCAATGGGTGGAAACTAATCAAGGAGAGAAGCAACTTAGAACTGAGGAGAAACTTCCTGACAGTGAGAACAATTAATCAGTGGAACAGAAGTTGCCTCCAGAAGTTGTGAATGCCCCAACACTGGAAGTCTTTAAGAAGATGTTGGAGAGCCATTTGTCTGAAACGGTATAGGGTTTCCTGCCTAGGCAGGGGGTTGGACTAGAAGACCTCCAAGGTCCCTTCCAACTCTACTATTGCATTGTATTTTCCAAAGTTGTGTGCAAGGGGGTCTCTCTTGCTAGATTGGGGAGGAGGGTACCATGCTTGGTTCTAGACCAGTGGTGGGTTCCAGCCGGTATGGCCCAGTACGGTTGTATCGGTAGTAGCCGGGAGCAGCTGACAGCGTACCGATATAGAACGCAGGTGGACGGGTGGCCCGTTTGGCCCACCCACCCACCCGCGTTCTATACCAGTTTTTAAAGCAACCGGCCAATTGTGCAAGCACGCACAGAGTGTCAGGGTGGAAATTCAGCCCTGTTCCCCTCCTGGGGTAATTGTATTTAATGAGGGATGAACCGTGTTTTTTTCTTGAAGTATACTTCATAATTAAGAAAAATAAACCCGAGATATATTCTAAGAAACACAATTTATTGTAAAGAAAATGAAAACGAAACTTACTAGCTAATGATTACATTTTGGCAACGTTCCTGCCTCCCTTCTTGGCCAGCGAACAAAAAGAATGTGTCTGTGCATGCGCCGTGAGCTTAGTGATAAGAGTCAGATCAGTCTACTGTATGTCTTAGAGTTTAAGCACAGCTGGCAAACAAAATAACGCAGTGACACAAGTGCGGCACCTGCGCAAGCTCCAACAAGCAGCTGGGTGTGTGCACAATAGGACGCGTGGCCCAGTGACACCGTAACGGGAGCGATGGGGAGAGGAACACACCACTGTTCTAGACCCATCAGAGTTGGTATTCAGCTGGTTCTGACTGGTTCTGACGAACGGGTAGCGGAAATTTGGAGTAGTTCGGGGAACCGGCAAATACCATCTCTGGCTGGCCTCGCCCCCATCTATTTGCTGTCTCCCGAGTCCCAGCTGATTGGGAGGGAATGAGGATACTGCAGTCTCCTTCTCCCAGGAGTGGGGAGGGAATGGGGATTTTGCAGTATCCTTCCCCTGGAATGCAGAGAGAATGGGGATTTTGCAGTATCCTTCCCCAGCCACACCCAACAGGCCACGCCCACATAACCAGTAGTAAAAAAATTCGAATCCCGCCACTGTGATTGTTTTAAGCAGACAATAAGAGAAGGATCAGTGGCGGCTGGGGTTAACATCTGGACCTCTGTCATTTCTTTCTCCCATAGCACCTCTGGATCCTGATGGGAATATATATAGGTAGTCCTCAACTTATAACCATTCGTTTAGTGACCGTTCAGAGTTGCCACAGCACTGAAAAAAAGTGACTTATGACCGTTTTTCTCACCACCATTGCATCATCCCCGTGGTCATATGACCAAAATTCAGGGGCTTGGCAAACAACTCGTATTTATGACAGTTGCCGTGTTCTGGAGTCTCATGAGCCAGATTCACTTAACAACCGCGTGACTAACTTAAGAAATGCAGCGATTCGCTTAACAACGTTGGCAGGAAAGGCTGCAAAAATGGACCAAACTCACTTAACAACCATCTCGCTTAACAATGGAAATGTTGGGCTCAGCTGTGGTTGTAAGTCGAGGACTACATATATTTGCGAGCTTTTGATCCTATAGGCATGAATGGATGAGTCCTAGAAATTTGTGCACCAGTCTCTCTTTTTTGCTCCCTTGTTTTCTATTCTTCTACTATGTCTTTTCTATTGTGGGAAAATGGGAGGGGGGGTTGTAAGGAGTTAGATGATATGTAGCCATAACAATATTCTTTCTAGAAAGCCAAGGTCATCCTTTGTCTTTGCACCTCTGCACCTGACCAGAGCTGGATGGGTGGACGAGGGTGGAGAGGGGCCTACTGGGGGCCTGGTTCAAACTCTTACCCCTCGGAAGAAGAAATAGGCGCCTCCCAACACGCTCAGGATTTCTCCGGTGACCCGGAAGTACTCGCCGCTCGTGTGATGAAAAGTGAACGGAGGCTGTGAACGGAGAGCAAGCAGAGGCACAGTGTGAAAATGCAGGCATATCAGGACCACCGAACAGAAAAATCACTGATCACTGAGCTTCAACATAGAACAGAGAATAATAGAGCTGGAAGGGACTTGGGAGGTCTTCTAGACTAGTCCAACCCTCTGCTTGAGTAGGAGACCCTATACCCATGATGGCAAACCTATGGCACGCGTGCCTGACGTGGCCCATGGAGCCATGTTGCCTGGCACGTGCGCCTGTTCCACTTCCAGGTTTCTGGCGCACATGTGCACGTGACGATCAGGTGTCCTTTGTGCGCACGGAAGTAGTGCCAGAAACCGGAAAAGCTGGTCTTCTGTTCTCCAGTGTCAGCAGGCGTGCTGGCCAGCTGATTGGCACTTGTGCATACACATCAGTAACTGAAAGACTGGCTGGCTGGCGTGCATGCGCATGCCGGAAACTAGAAGTTCGTTTTTCAGTGCGCGCATGTCCCCTGAGCAGCTCCTCTTCCTGGTTGTGGTCCAGACAAGCGTGTGAGAGAAGTACTCTATTTTCGGCACTTGGTGGTGGTGTGTGTGTGTGTGTGTGCACGCACTCTCTTTTTAGCACTCAGTGCCGAGAAGGTTCGCCATCCCAGCCCTATACCATGTCAGACAAAGGATTGTCCAGCCTCTTCTTAAAAACTTCCAGTGTTGGAGCATTCACAAATTCTGGTGGCAAGTAGTTCCGTTGGTTGATTGCTCAGGTGGGCTGCTGATGGTTCAGGAGAACTGATCGTTCTAACCAGCAGCCAGGCCTTCCTGCCCACCCTGGCGCTATCACATCCTATATAATCACTGTATTTTCGATGCCACGCACTGTCAGGGTTCCGAACAGATGCCCTAATTAATCCATGAGTCTCGAGCCAAGCTTCAAAGGAAATCCAGTTATTTATCAGGAGCAACATGTCGGGACTACCCAAGTGAAGCCAGCTCTGACCCCACGTAATTTACGACACATTTATGACCCTGTTTTCCTCCCAACTCCTCCTCCCAGGGTGTATCATAAATCACGTTCCCCCACAGAGCACTTTCGTGGGCTGTAAAGATCACCCCGCTCCGGCTGCTGCGGGGAACCTGGGAGACAGCCTTGAGAAAGATAGGCGTGGAATGTGCTTCTGTTTGTGGCTGCTGTGCTGCGTCGTCAGTTCCCCCTCCCTCTTGCCTATGGCTACTCGAGAGCAGGCCAAGGATGCTTTGCGAGTTGACTCGCCCGTGGGTAGAAGGTCACACGTGAGCTGACATTTTTGGTTCTGGGCAAACCTGTTGTTACAGTATGTGATGCCCCTCCTCTGGCTCAGGGGACTAGAGACTAAAACTAAACTAAGCTAAAACTAAAGTAAACTAAAACTCACTTAGGGGCTAAAGCAGGGGTGTCCAAACTTGGCAACTTTAAGACTTGTGGACTTCAACTCCCAGAATTCCCCAGCGAGCTCTGCGCATGCACAGAACAGAAAATCAATATGGCTCTGCTGGCTGGGGAATTCTGGGAATTGAAGTCCACAAGTCTTAAAGTTGCCAAGTTTGGACACCCCTGGGCTAAAGAGTACAATATATGAAGAACGGTTGCAGGAACTCGATACGGCTAGGGAACAGAAGTCTAGCGAAAAGAAGGGCTGGGGGGAAATGGGAACAATCTTCTAATATTTGAGGGGCTGCCCCAAAGAAGAGGGGGTCAAATTATTCTCCCAAGCACCTGAAAGCAGGACAAGAAGCTCCGTTGTGGTCGTAAGTCGAGGACTACCTGTAAGGGGGGGGGGGACGACGCCCCTGGAGGCTTAAGGAGGCATGGTCTCACCGTTCCTTCTTTCTTGGTAGGTCGGTAGTAGGCCGCGACGGTGAGGATGAGGATATGCACCGTGTAGATGAAGAAGTTGAAGTAGAAGAGGTGCTTCACAAAACGGTCCCACTTATCCTGCAGGAGCTGATTGAGGGGTTCCACCAGGAGCATTTCGTGGCGATTCTAGGAAGAAGAAGAGACACCCCCCGCTCCCCGAGGGTTTATTTTACATTTATTTATCTGTGAATTTGTATCCCACTTTTACTCTTTTTAGAAATGAAGGAGGTGAACATATCCAATACACTTTTCTCTTCCTTGTTGCCCCATCACAACAACCCTATGAGGTAGGTAGGTAGGCTAGGCTAAGAGTGAGTGACTAAATCAATCTCAATCTAACCCAAACCCTTAATCTAAATCAATCTCAATGTCAATTCAAAATCTAACACCTGACATCTCAATCTCAATCTAAAATCTCAATCTAACCCTAACCCTAAATCTAAACCTAAAATTATTTTTTAAAAATTATATTTTAAAATCTAAAATCTAAAATCTAACATCTCAATCTCAATCTCAAATCTCAAACCCTAACCCTAACCCTAACTCTTAATCTAAATCAATCTCAATGTCAATTCAAAATCTAACACCTGACATCTCAATCTCAATCTAAAATCTCAATCTAACCCTAACCCTAAATCTAAACCTAAAATTATTTTTTAAAAATTATATTTTAAAATCTAAAATCTAAAATCTCAATCTCAAATCTCAAATCTCAAACCCTAACCCTAACCCTTAATCTAAATCAATCTCAATGTCAATTCAAAATCTAACATCTGACATCTCAATCTCAAATCTCAATCTAACCCTAACCCTAACCCTAAATCTAAACCTAAAATTATTTTTAAAAAATTATATTATAAAATCTAAAATCTAACATCTCAGTCTAAATCTAAAATCTCAATCTAATCTTAACCCTAAATCAAAACCAATTTCAATTTCAATTTCAATCTAACATTTCAATCTGAATCTAAAATCTCAGTCTAAACCTAAACCTAAATCTAAAGTTTTTAAAATATAAATTTTTAAAAATTAACATCTAACATCTCAATCTCAGTCTAAAATCTCAATCTAAAATCTAACATCTCAATCTCAATCTAAAATCTCAAACCCTAACCCTAACCCTAACTCTTAATCTAAATCAATCTCAATGTCAATTCAAAATCTAACATCTGACATCTCAATCTCAATCTAAAATCTCAATCTAACCCTAACCCTAAATCTAAACCTAAAATTATTTTTTAAAAATTATATTTTAAAATCTAAAATCTAAAATCTCAATCTCAAATCTCAAATCTCAAATCTCAAACCCTAACCCTAACCCTTAATCTAAATCAATCTCAATGTCAATTCAAAATCTAACATCTGACATCTCAATCTCAAATCTCAATCTAACCCTAACCCTAACCCTAAATCTAAACCTAAAATTATTTTTAAAAAATTATATTATAAAATCTAAAATCTAACATCTCAGTCTAAATCTAAAATCTCAATCTAATCTTAACCCTAAATCAAAACCAATTTCAATTTCAATTTCAATCTAACATTTCAATCTGAATCTAAAATCTCAATCTAAACCTAAACCTAAATCTAAAGTTTTTAAAATATAAATTTTTAAAAATTAACATCTAACATCTCAATCTCAGTCTAAAATCTCAATCTAAAATCTAACATCTCAATCTCAATCTAAAATCTCAATCTAAACCTAAACCTAAATCTAAAATTATTTTTAAAAATTTATATAGAACTGAGGAGAAATTTCCTGACAGTTAGAACAATTAATCAGTGGAACAGCTTGCCTCCAGAAGTTGTGAATGCCCCAAACACTGGAAGTCTTTAAGAAGATGTTGGATAGCCATTTGCCTGAAACGGTATAGGGTTTCCTGCCTAACAGGGGGTTGGACTAGAAGGCCTCCAAGGTCCCTTCCAACTCTACTATTGTATTGTATTATATTATATTTTAAAAACTAACATCTAACATCTCAATCTCAGTCTAAAATCTCAATCTAAAATCTAACATCTCAATCTCAATCTAAAATCTCAATCTAAACCTAAACCTAAACCTAAAACTAAAATTATTTTTACATTTTAAAATCTAGCATCTAACATCTCAATGTCAATCTAAAATCTCAGTCTAAATCTAACCTTAAATCTAAATCAATCTCTATCTCTGTCTAAACTCTAAAATCTAACATCTCAATCTCAATCTAAAATCTCAATCTAACCCTAACCCTAAATCAAAATCAAAATCAAAATCGATTTCTATCTCTATCTAAAATTTAACATCTAACATCTTAACATCCAACATCTCAATCTCAATCTAAAATCTCAATCTAAATCTAAAATCTAAAATTATTTTTAAAATTTAAAATGTTTAAATCTAACATCTAACATCTCAATCTCAATCTAAAAAATCAATCTAAACCTAAACCTAATTATTTAAAAAAATTTAAAATCTAAAATGATCTAAAATATACAATCTAAAATCTAAAATCCACAATCTAAAATCTAAAAATCTCTGAATCGCAGTCCTAACGCCCGGGGAGCAATGCGCAGTGGAGGAAACCCCCTCCTCTCCAACCCACCGGGGTCTCACTGCTGTAAGCGATGATCTCCAAGACGGAGTTCTTCTCACAGGTGTCGATGCTGGAGAGGTCGTAAAGCGAGGAGTGGACGGGTCCGTAAGCCCACTCGGTGAATTTCCGAGAGAGGTGACGGCATTCTGGCTCCTTCATCTCCCGCCGAAGAATGTAGGCGAAGACCTGGGGCCGAGAGGAAGACGGGCAGGAGGCTGGAGCATTTTATTTATTTATTTATTAAAGCTACAGGTTCAAAGTTCAGGCGGCACTGAAAAATAGTGACCTATGGCTGTTTTTCACACTTACGACCATTGCGGCATTCCGCGTGGTCATGTGACCTGTTGAGTCTGACGGCAGCCCTTTTATAGGGAGCTGTCAGACACTCCGACCAATAGGATTAAACCTCTGTTCCCGCCGGAAACAGAGGACCTTGGTGGAAACCACTGTAGTTAGAGCAAGTTTCTAACATGACCAAAGTTCAGAGGCTTGGCAACTGGCATGTACTTATAACAGTTGCAGTGTCTTGGGGTCACCAAGATCTACTTCTGCAACCTTCTGACCAGCAAAATCCATGTGGAAGCCAGATTCACTTAACAACCGTGTTAGTAACTGAACAACTGCAATGTTTTACTTAACAGCTGTCATAAAATGGAAGGGAAACTTAACAACTGTCTCACTTAGCAACCAAAGGCGAATGGTGGTCATAAGTCGAGGCTACCTGCATAGATAGTGCCACTTGGCAAAAACACCCCTTGTATAAAATGGATTGGCTGAACAATCAGCACATTCTTTTAATCAACAACCCAGCGTTTGTTTAACGCCTTTGGCACTTGCTTAATGACTGCTGCAAAAAAAAACACCTCATAAAATCAAGCACGGTCACGCCGCGACCCACTGAATGACTGCCACAACCTACAAATAATTCTGGCTACAGTTGTAAGTTAAGGACAATTTCAGAAAAGAGGATTGCTGCATTTCTAGGATTTTATGCTTTCGTTCGGATCGCAGCACCGGGCACGGGGGTGGACTAGATGTTCTCCCAAACTCCTTCCTGTCATTCTAGGATTTTATGCTTTTATTTGGATTTGAGGCCGCGGTAGCGGGCTGGACTCAATGATCTCCCCAACCCCTTCCATCTCTGTCATTCTAACCCTGCCCAACCTGCACTTACGACCAGAGTTGAGCCCAGAATTTCTGTTGCTAAGAGAGCTTTGTCCCATTTGATGGCCTTTCTAACCATTGTTGTTGTTAAGTGAATCAGTGCGGTTGTTAAGTTAGCAACACCGTTGTTAAGCGAATCACACTTCCCCATTGACTTTGGTTGCAAAAGGGGATTGAGTGACCCCTGGGAGGCTGCAACTGTTGTAAACATGAGTCGGAAGGGGCTGAATTTTGAGCCCGCGACCATGAGGAACGCTGCGACGGTTGTAAGTGACCATAATTCGCTTGTCAGATTTAGGTTTAGGTTAGGTTTAGGTTTATTGGACGTATATGCAGCCATCTTTTCTTTTGGATCTTTGGCCTGCCACACTTTCTATTATTCTACTCTGCATTTTCTATGGTGGGAAAATGGGAGGTGGGGATTGTACGGAATTAGATGATAGGTAGCCATAACAACATTCTTTCTAGAAAGCCAAGGTCACCCTTTGTCTCTGCACCTCTGCACCTGACCGGAACTGGATGGGTGGAAATGCACAGCATGGCAGTGGGAGATTTAATTTTGGATGCTATTTGGAATCCTGACATCGCGTTTTTCAGTGCCATGGCAACTCCAAAACGGTCGCTAAGCGAATAGGTCATAAGTCGAGGACTACCTGTATTTTCCCCGTCTTGGCGGCCAGGGTGAGCGGGGTCAGCCCTCGGCGGTTGGCCAGTTCCTCCAGACGGAGGGTGGGGTTGATACTCGCCCCCAGGATGAGCACGTCGTTGTACATCTTGGTGACAAATTTGGTGTTTTCCTCGGTGTCGTCGGCGATCTCCACCAGGGCGTGGAGGACGGTGTTGCCCATTGAGTCCTGCTCAGAGATGTTGGCCGGATGGTAAGGATTCTCCAGCAGGAACTTGACGATGTTCAGCTGGTTGGTGCAGGCGGCGAGAGAGAGGGGCAGCTCTCCTGCAGGCCGAAACCCAACGGGGAGAGAGGCGGGTGAAACGACGGAGGCCCTCCGGCTCGGTTTGAACAGAACGAACATCCCCAGGTGGTTCCTCGACGTACGACCACGACGGAGCCCCAGATTTTACGTTGTCAAGAGTCTGACATTGGTTAAGAGGGGCTTGTCCTATTTTATGACCTTTCTCGGCCCGGTTGTTAAGTGATTCTGTGCAGTTGATAATTTAATAACCTGGTGGCTAAGTGAATTTGTTTTCCCTCGTTCACTTGGCTTGTCGGAAGGTGGCAGAAAGGTATTGCGTGACTCCGTGACCGTTGTAAATGTGAGTCAGTTGCCAAGAGTCTCAATTTTGATGATATAATCATGCTACAAAGGCCATAAGTGTGAAATATGGTCATAAGTCGCTTTTTGCCCCTGGTAGCTTTGAACCGTCACTGAATGAACTGTGGGAAGTCGAGGATTACCTGTATTTATTCTTTATTTAGTTATAAAATTTATAGGATGCCTCTGTCACTGAAGGCGACTTTAAGGACCCCTCCCCCCCAAAAAACGAACGAAGAGGAGCCCGCTACAAGTAGTTCTCGACTTACAACAGTTCATTTACTGACTGTTTGAAGTTACAGTAGCAACTGATAAAATCTACAAGTTCAACATTCAAAATTTGAAATCCATGCTGGAGCTTGGATTTTATTTATTTATTTATTCATTCATTCATTCAAAGTTAGAACAATGCAAAAAATTACAGGTCTAAAATCTTAAATCCATACTGGAGCTTGGATTTTATCTATCTATCTATCTATCTATCTATCTATCTATCTATCTATCTATCTATCATCTATCTATCCATCCATCCATCCATCCATCCATCCATCCATTCAAAGTTAGAACAATGCAAAAAATTACAGGTCCAAAGTTTGAAATCCATGCTGGAATTTGGATTTTATCTATCATCTATCTATCTATCTATCTATCATCTATCTATCTATCTATCTATCTATCTATCTATCTATCTATCTATCATCTATCTATCTATCTATCTATCTATCTATCTATCTATCTATCTATCTATCATCTCCATCCATCCATCCATCCATCCATCCATTTAAAGTTAGAACAATGCAAAAAATTGCAGGTCCAAAGTTTTGAAATCCATGCTGGAGCTTGGATTTATTCCATCCATCCATCCATCCATCCATCCATCCATCCATCCATCCATCCACCCACCCATCCATCCATCCATCCATCCATCCATCCATCCATCCATCCATCGTTAAAACGGCACTGAAAAAAGTGACTTATGACTGTTTTTCACACTTACGACCATTGCAGCATACTCACCCCTGGTCATGTGATAAAAATTCGGACACTTGGCAACTGGCATGTACTTATGCCGGTTGCATTGCCCGGGGGTTGGGTGGGAGGTCACATGAGTCCCATTTTGCAACCTTCTGACAAGCAAAGTCCATGGGGAAGCCGGATTTGCTTAATGACCATGTGATTAATTTAACAACGGCGGTGGTTTCCTTAACAACAGTAGAAAGAAAGGTCATAAAACGGGGCAAAATTAACAAATGTTTCTCGCTTAACAATGGAAAACTTTTGGCTCAGTAGTGGTTGCAAGTCAGGACTACCTCTACGAGGGGGTTAAACAGATGGCAGCTGCTAGTTATAACCATTTTGATGGGTTAAAATGAGAATTGGGAAGGGTAACTTTGTGGAAAGTTGAGGGGTGCCTCTCCAGTGTATGTGTGTGGGGGGGTCTCCATAGAACATACAGTATAATTATAGGACTGAAAGAGACCTCAGAGGTCATCTAGTCCAACCCAACTGCTCCCAACTGCATCAGTTCAGGCTGATTGAGACTAAAAGCATCAATCATAGCCTCTTAAAAGGCAAATTAAGATGTTTTGGGACAAGCAACTGTGGAGAAATTTCCTGACAGTGAGAACAATTAACCAATGGAAAAACTTGCCTCCAGAAGTTGTGAATGCCCCAACACTGGAAGCTTTTAAGAAGATGTTGGATAGCCATTTGTCTGAAGGGGTGTAGGGTTTCCTGTCTAGGCAGGGGGTTGGACTAGAGGACCTCCAAGGACCCTTCCAACTCTGTTATTCTAAATAAAAACATTTGAAACTTGGTTTCTGATTTTACCAAAATAAAACCCCGGCTTCCCTTTGATCTTCTGGAAGAATTCCCCGTGGGCTCTCGCGTGGACGTCTGCCCCGTTCTTCACCAAGAGTTTGACCAGGTACATGTTGCGCCTCTCAATGGCGATGTGAAGGGCCGTCTGACCTGCACAGACAAATCCCATTAGATCAGGACTTCTCAACATTGCTAGCTTGAAAATGGGTGGACTTCAAGTCCCAGAATTCCTCAGCCAGCATGGGTTGAATTCAAGTCCCAGAATTCCCCAGCCAGCATGGGTTGAATTCAAGTCCCAGAATTCCTCAGCCAGCTCGGCTGGACTTCAAGTCCCAAAATTTCTCAGTCAGCATGGGTTGAATTCAAGTCCCAGAATTCCCCAGCCAGCATGGGTGGACTTCAAGTCCCAAAATTCCTCAGCCAGCTCGGCTGGATTTCAAGTCCCAAAATTTCTCAGCCATGGGTGGACTTCAAGTCCCAGAATTCTGCTGGCTGGGGAATTTTTCAACAATTATTCTTGGTGGCTTTAAGACTTGCAGACTTCAACTCCCAGAATTCCGCAGCCAGCCATTGAAGTCCACGCATCTTAAAGCTGCCAAGATTGAAAAACATTGGTCTAGATGGCCTCTGAGGTCTCTACTAACTCATGCAGCCTGTCACCTCTTTGGCAGAGAGGGCCAAGCTAAAGTTTCCATCCCACTTGAGGATTGAAGGGAAGGGTATCCAGAAAGGCACAATTTTAAGGCACACTATGGAGCCCCAGAAGGAAAGAGGGCTTCAACATGAAGGAACATCACGGAAAGGGGGCCACAAGGCGATTCATGTTTTATCTGGGGAAACTTGCTTTCTGATTTCAAAACATGGCCGAAATGTGTCAGGTAGAGAGGCTGGGTGATGTCGGGATTGCTGCAGAAGTAGAGTCCAGGTAGTCCACGATTTACGACCAATCACTTAATGGGAATTTATGACAGGTCTACCTGGGGGTACTTACGACCCAGATTCAAAGTTTCAATGCCCGGCGCCTGGTTTATAGAAGCCCATGGTTATGTGACTACATTTGATTAATTTTGTCCAAAATTAGAACTTCTGGTTTCAATCTAAATGTGATGTAACTTGTTACCTCCTCCGTGCATGTATGTCCTTGTATATATGTATGTTTATGTGTTTGTACATATGTTTTATGTTTTATATGTTCTATTGTACGCCGCCCCGAGTCCTATCTGGAAAGGGAGCAGCTAATAAATTCAAATTTATTAATTTATTATTATTAATTGGACCCAAACTGATTGGCATAAAAACCTGTGGCTTTTGTTTAATGGCTGCCACAAAAACCAGCCAAGTGGCGGCCCGAGTTACGACCATTACGATTTATGATTGTAATTATGTGTGTCCTTTGAAGGCTATCTCTGAGTGATGCGGTGGCCTAGAGGTGGAGCTCTCGCCTCACAATCAGGAAGCTGTGAGTTCAATCCTAGGTGGAGGCAGATATTTTTCTCTCTCTCTTGGAACGATGAGAATATATCTGCCGAATAAAACTCCGCATTGGCGACACGAAAGGCATCCGGCCAGGAAACACACAGCTCCATTCAACCGCCCAGAGTCCACCCCGCAAGGGATTATGAGGTCACTAAATGAAGATGATTTGAAGGCTAGCTCTGCTGCACTGATCTAGGGGGTTGGACTTGATGACCTCTGAGGTCGCCGTCTACCCTTCCAGGCTTCATCTCCCAAAAACCCTGAGGAGGAACAGCTCTCTTCGGTTGTGCCTTTTTACCTTTGTAGTAGCCGTCTGTGTATCCGGCGTTGACAAACTCCTTCAGGTTCTCCGTCTTCTCCGCGATCTCCAGCAGGAGGGGAATGGTGTTGTTGCGGCCGTTGTGGAGATTGAGCATGGCCTTCAGCAGGCACGTCTTGCCGGTGTCGGGCTCTGTGCATCGAGACACGGAATTGAGTCAAGATGGTGACACCCGACAAGACAACGCAGGCTCAAAAGTGCTTTTTTTTCAGGAGGCAACTGGACTTTCTTGCTTTTTTTCTTTTGAAGACGTTTCTCTTCTCATCCAAGAAGCTTCTTCAGTTCTGACTGGATGGTGAGGAATGGAAGGATTGATACTCCTTCCAGACAGCTTGTCATTTGCATCCTTTTATTTTTTAATTTCCAAAAGTTTTTTTTATTTTTTAACACAAATCAGGGGTGGGTTTCAGCCGGTACGCACCGGTATGGGCGTACCGGTTGGTGAAATTTAGCGTGCCTCCTAGTACCCGTTCTTCCGGAGGCCCAGTACCGGAACGCTCCTTCCCCTGGCTTCAGCGCTGCTCTGGGCTCCTGAAAAGCTTCCCTCTGCCCCTTCCTCCTCCTTCACAAGCAGCTTGAAACCGGAGCTCTTCTCAAAGAGAAGGAAGGAGGGGAACTTATGACCACAATTGAGCCCACAATTTTGGTTGCTAAGCAAGAGCGTTGTTAAGTGAGCTTCACCACATTTTCCAAGTTGGCCATGCCCACCCGGTCACATGACAGCCAAGCCACTCCCACCCGGTCACATGGCTGGCAAGCCACTCCCACCCCAGTCACATGGCCGGCAAGCCACTCCCACAAAACAGGCCACACCTACAGAATAGGTTCTACAAAAAATTGAAACCCACCACTGACACACATATAATCCAAAGTATACCATTACATCTTAACAAACTTTTTTTTTGAATATTCAATAATATATCAATTCCTCTTGCCATCAAGCCTCATCCATTTTTATTTGCTCTTCTGCTTCCCATATACACCATATGATAGTCTATTTCATCTTCAACTCTTCTCCTTTCCCTCTCTCCTCCTCTCTACCTCCTTTCTTCCCTCTATCATCTCTCTCTTCTCTACTTCCTTCCTTGCTCTCTCCCTCTCCTCTCCCCTCTTTCCACACCTTCCCTCTCTCCTTCTCTTTTCCTCCCTTCTGCTTCCCTCTCTCCTGTTCTCCCCCCCCTCCCCGTCTCTCTCTTTCCCTCTCCTTATCTCCCTTCCACTCTCTATTTTGCGGGGTGTATTTCCGCTTTTCAGCAAACCCCATTCAATATCCGTGACATGAATAATTATATTCCAAAACACAAGGTGAAAAGACTGGAACAAACTGTATATATTGGACAGAAGGATAGATAAATGCACTAGGTAGGCTAATTATTAATGGTTGAGACTAATTGTGTATAATGTGAATGTATGGTCACTTCGACTCTGCGGTACTGCATTGTTTTAAATGTAAAAATAATAAAAATATATTCAAAAAAATAATAATTATATTCCCAAAAACAATTGTCCATATTACTAGTCCTTTTAAAGGTATACCTATATACGAGTTCCATTTGTTGTCATTTGCATCCTTTTAGAGGGCCGTTGAGGCCACTTGGAGCTTTACCTGTGTCCTTGGGGTCAACTGAGTGGTGCAAAATGGTTCCTGTAGTCTGCAATTTTTTCCCTCTGGAAATCCATTCCTATTCTGACACCATACTGACCTCAATTCCCTAGCCTGGAATTCCCTAGCCAGCCATTGAAGTCCATGCATCTTAGAGCTGCCAAGATTGGAAAAACCCCGGTCTAGATGGCCTCTGAGATCCCTACTAACTCATACAGCCTGTCACCTCATTGGCAGAGAGGGCCAAGCTGAAGTTTCCATCCCGCCTGAGGTTGGGATTGAAGGGTATCCAGAAAGGCACAATTTTAAGGCACGCTTTGGAGCCCCAGAAGGAAAGAGGGCTTCAACATGAAGGAACATCACGGGGAAAGGGGACCACAAGGTGAGCTGAGCGGGGCAAATGGTTCCTGTAGCCTGCAATATTTTTTCCCCTCTGGAAATCCATTCCTTCTCCCGCAACCCTTCGAGTGGCCTTCATCCCAAATTGTACACGGCTAAAAGTCTGTAGAGGTTCTCTGTCATTGAAGCACCTTGAGAGTGGATTTCCAGAGGAAAAATTGCAGACCATGAGGACCAGTAGCACTGCTCAGGTGACCCCTGACAGCCCAGATAAAACTCCAAGTCTGTGATGGCGAACCTATGGCACGCCTGCCACAGCTGGCAGGCAGAGCCCTCTCCGTAAGCACACCAGCCGTCGCCCCAGACCAGCTCCACCGCGCATGCGCGCATCAGTGGTGAAATCTAAATATTTTTTTGCTACCGGTTCTATGGGCGTGGCTTGGTGGTGGTGAGGGTCATGTGACTGGGTGGGCGTGGCTATATAGTCATGTAACTGGGGGATCAAAAGACAGAAACTCACTTTAACAATGTCCTGCTGGAGTAGAGGGTTGCACTAGATGACCTCTAAGTCTCTTCCAGCCCTGGATTATTCTCTGAAGCTGCGTCTAGTGCCAGGTTTGTAATCCTTCCTTCCTCTGCTTTTTCCTTCCCTTTCTTCTTTCTTTCTTTCCTTCTTTCTTCTTTCTTTCTTACTTTTACTTTCTCCCTTCCTTTTTTCTTTCTTTCTTTCTCTCTGTTTCTGTCTCTCTCTCTCTTTCTTTCTTTCTCTCTTTCTCTGTTTCTGTCTGTGTCTGTCTCTCTCTCTTTCTTTCTTCTTTCTTTCTTTTTCTCTCTTTCTCTCTGTTTCTGTCTGTCTGTCCGTCTCTCTCTCTTTCTTTCTCTCTCTCTTTTTCTCTGTTTCTGTCTGTCTGTGTCTTTCTTTCTTTCTTTCTTTCTTTCTTTTTCTTTCTTACCCTTTCTTCCTTCTTTCTTTCTTTCTTTCTTTCTTTCTTTCTTTCTTTCCTTTCTCTCTCTCTCTCTCTCTCTCTCTCTCTCTCTCTCTCTCTCTCTCTCTCCCTGTTTCTGTCTGACTGTCTGTCTCCCTCTCTCTTTCTTTCCTTCTTTGTTTCTCAGCACCCCCCGACCCCCCCCCCCCCGTTTTTGGCTGTGAGACGTGTGATTAGTATTCTTTTACTACCAGTTCGGGCGAATTGGCACAAACTGGTAGCATTTCACTCCTGGCGCACATACCTCCCACTGGCCAGCTGATCTTTGGGTTTCTGCCATGCATGCGCGGGGGTTGGGGGCGCATACGCGGGGACACTCACATTGCATTTTGGGGGCTTTTGCGCCCCCCCCGCACCCCATTTTGGCTTCCAGTTGATGCAGGAAGCCTTGCAGCCCCCACCCCGCCCTGCCCTGTTTTGGGCATGGAAAGCTGCCTGCACCAACCTGGAAGCAAAAAATGGGCAGGGGGCATGTGGGGGGGGGGCACGGCAGGGTCACACATGCATTGCGCTAACAAAAAGGTTAGCCATCACCGCTCCAAGTGGCCTCAAGGACCCTCTAAAAGGATGCAAATGACCTTCTGCCTGCAAGGAGTAGAAATCCTTCCCTTCCCAACCATCCAGTCAGAGCTGAAGAAGCTTCTTGAATGAGAAGTGAAAAGTCTTCAAAAGAAAAATAACTAAGAAAGTCCAGTTGACTCCTGAAAAAAAAAGCCCCTTTGGGACAACCATGACCTGGATGATGGAGAATCTCTACAGACGTTTAGCTATGCAATTTGGAATGAAGACCCTTGGAATGGCTGTGGGAGTAGGAATGGATCCCCTTTTGCGACCTTCTGACAAACCAAGCCCGTGGGGAAGCCAGATTCACTTAACGTCCGTGTGACTAACTTAACAACCGCAGCGATTCCCTTAACAACTAAGGCAAGAAATTTGGGCCAACTCGCTTAACAATGGTCTCACTTAGCAACAGAAATTTTGGGGCTCAGTTGCGGTCGTAAGTCGAAGACTGCTTGTGATTGCTAAATCCAACCTGGATCTTTCTGGAGAATTGTTGTCTTCACAAGATATCACTTTGTTCATTGCAGAGAAGAGCAACAAATATTTTTAGGGGACTGGAGGCTAAAACATACGATGGACGGTTGCAGGAACTGGGCCTGGCTAGTCTAGGGAAGAGAAGGACCAGGGGAGACAGGAGAGCATCTACCAATATTTGAGGGGCTGCCACAGAGAGGAGGGGGTCAAGCTATTTTCCAAAACACCTGAAGGCCAGACAAGGAATAAGGGATGGAAACTGATCAAGGAGAGATTCAACCTGGAAATAAGGAGGAATTTCCTGACAGTGAGAACAATCAACCCATGGAACAGAAGTTGCCTTCGGAAGTTGTGGGAGCTTCATCCCTGGAGGCTTTCAAGAAGAGACTGGGCTGCCATTTGTCGGAAATAGTGCAATGTCTCCTGTTTGGGTGGGGGGGGGGGTTGGACTAGATGACCTACAAGGTCCCTTCCAACTCTGTCATTCTGATAGGTGCACACCCATGGTTCTCTCACTCACCTTTAAACTCTGCATCAGTCAGGTTTTTTAGCGATTCCAGCAGGTAGATCAACAAATCGTCCAACTGGCTGGGATCGCCTTGTGCGACCGCATCAAAAAGACTCCTCCGATCGTATATCTTGAAAGCTTTCGTGGCGCAGACCCCGATGGACGCGGTGGACAGTAGCCTGCCAAAGGGACGGAGAAGGGGTGAGATTTGCTGAAGTGTTTTTGCTGAAGTGTTTGTCTAGCAGGGCAACCTGATCTATCCAGCTATGGGACGGAGTGTACTGCTTCTGCTTTCGGTTTTCAGGCCCGATCCAGGGGCCTTCGCAGGCAGTCGCTTCCGCGACAAACTATTTTTTGTGTTGAATTTACAAAGAAATAAAGGAAGACTAGTATAGATCCATTTCGAGCTATTTAGTTCTCATTGTTCCCACCGAGGCTTCCCAAGAGCCTGAAGCAAACTCCTGGTCCTGGCAAAAAACCCTTTTATTAATTGAGTGTGAATTCTGCTCCTTCACATCCAGCAAAGTCTTTCAAGGGAGGATTTACAGTCACAGACCTTCTCTGGCTTGGAGAGCTGCCCGGCCGAGATCTGCAGAACTTGGCCAGGAGAGTCACAAACCAATGAAGT